>NC_071392.1:69054165-69337596 GCF_022682495.2 Desmodus rotundus
AATCCTGGATCCTTTCACTTACTCCACACATTGTGATTAACCTACCTTCCCCAACCGGATAGAGACTGGAGGTTTTCACCTCTGGAGAAGGTAAAATAAATGGTGAAAAGCAGCGTTCATGGGGAAAGAACAGGATATACTTTTAAAGTACATTAAAAAAACAAAAAGAGCTACTGAAAATAAAAAAATATGATAATAGAAACAACTCAACAGACATAATAGGAGACAGTTGAGAAAACTCTCCCGGGAAGCAACAAATAAATAGATAAAAGAGATAGGACAGAAAATGAAAAAATAAGTCCTTGTCTGTTTCAGCTCCAACAGAAACGCCATAGATTTCTGGCTTACAAATAAATTTCCCACCATTCAGGAGGTTTAGAAGTCTAAGATCAAGGCACCGGCAGATTCCGTGTCTGCTCAGGACAGGCTCCCTAATTCTCAGACTGCCTCCTTCTCAGTGAACCTCACACGGGAGAAGGGAGACACTTTGTCTCTTGATCTCCCATGAGGGCACCATTTTATCCTTGAGGACTGTGCTCTCACGACTTAATCACCTTCCAAATGCTCCACCTTCAAACACAAACTTAAAAATTAAAAGGTGAACACCACCTTGTGTGAAAGGATAGAGGCATTTTGTTCCTTTGTCAGACATCTGCCTAGGCTATAGAATTGCCACTCTGTGCCTTTCCTTCCTGAGTTGGGGAAAGTACCGTATTTTTCAGACTATAAGACGCACTCCCCCCCCCAAATTTGGGAGGAAATGGGGGTGCGTCTTATAGTCCGAATGTAGCTTACCTGGTTCGCTGGGGGGCAGGGGGACAGTGGAGTGGAGTCACAGGAGGCGGGAGCAGGAAGCCAGCGGCAGCAGGAGTGGGGCGATGCCGTGGACCCTGGGCTGGGAGGATGGGGTATCCCCGTGGTGCAAAGCAAGGGAGGCAGGAGCGGAGTCTTCACTGCGGCATACTATGGTGCTAGGGAGGAGGGTACAGGCAGTGCAGGCACGTTAGGAGAAGAAAGCCTGTGGTGCCCGTACGTGCCTCTGTCACATGACTGGTGTGTCCCCCCTATTAACTTTAACATAGGCAAATTCCACTGCAGGATCACCTGTCAATGTGGCCCTGCAACTGTTGCAAAACTACAACTCCCATCATGCTTGGACATGTTGGGATGATGGGAGCTGTAATTTGGCAACAGGTTGTGCAAAACTGTTGTCCCCATATAAGAGTGTTGCACAACCTGTGGCCCTCAAGCAGCAGATCCCCCCATAACAGTGTCAGCTGCAGATCTCCCCATAACAGTGTGTCACCCACTGATGTTCTCAGCTACAGTGCCCCCATAACTATGTAGGACACAGTGCTGATAGTTCTGCCATTGCTATATTTTGTGGTAGAAACATATGACAGAGGACTGTAGTCTCCTGCTGAATCTACCATAATTGTGGAAAGATGTCAAAGCAGAAAAGGATTTCTGCTTTAAAGGATGTTGTTAAATATTTTGCCATGTTTTTTGCTTCAAAATTTTTTTCCCATTTTCCTCCTCTAAAGCCCAGGTGCTTCTTATAGTCCGAAAGTATGGTAAGTTCGGAGCTGAAAGGAGAGGAGGCAACCAAGCGGAGCAGCCAGCAGCACTGGCATGCCAGGATACAAGGGCAGCCTGGTGTGTAGTTTTCTAGCTGTCATGAAGAATCACCACAGGTATAGTGGCTTAAAACAAATTTATAGTTCCATAGGTCAGCAGTCTGACACTGGTCTCAGTGAGCTGAAATCAAGGTGTCACTAGGTCTACCTTCCCTTTGGAAGCTCTAGGAAAAAAATCCATTACTTTGCCTTTACCAACTTCCAGAGGTCACCCACATTCCTTGGCTCATCGCTCTTTTTCCATCCTCAAAGCCAATAAGGGTTGGTTGAGTCCTTTTCACATCATACCACTCTGACCTAATCTTTTGCCTCCCTCATTTACTTTTTTTTAAAGCATCTTAAGCAAGACACTTTCTTTTCGGGGTTTTTTTTTTTGATATTTTATTTTTTAGAGAGAGGGAAAGGGAAAGAGAGAAAGAGAGGGAGAGAAACATCAATGTGTAGTTGCCCCTCATATGCACCCAACTGGGGACCTGGTCCACAACCCAGGCATGTGCTCTGAGTAGGAATTGAACCAGTGACCCTTTGGTTTGCAGGCCCACGCTCAATACACTGAGCTACACTAGCCAGGCCCCTCATTTACTTTTAAGGGCTCCTCTGATTACATTGGATCTGCCTGGGTAAACCAGGATAATCTCTTATTTAAAGTGAACTGATTAGCAACCTCAATTCTGTCTGTGAATTTAATTCTCCTTTGCCATATAACAGGAGATATTTATAGCTTCCAAGGATTAGGATGTGGAGATCTTTGAAGGGACCATTAGTCCGCCCTACACATCTAGGGAAGCAATGGACAAATGCAAAGGTAGCTGGGCTTCAGTTTTCTTATCAAAGATAGAAAACTGGCAAGAACCAATCAGAATGGGATTTTGTCATCATATAGATAAGTGAGGAGATATTTGACACTATTTTATGATATCTCTACCCCAAGCCTAGAGGAGTCAGAACTTTTAGAAGATTTAGGAATGGGAATCCGCTAAGAATACAATGCCATCAAGCTACTTGAGTCTAGCTGTCCCTGGAGATGAAGAAGAGCTTTGAATCCATACAATATGGAGATTGGAGACTTGATTGCACTTTTAATAAACAAAGTGTCTGGAAAATTTGCAGACTTTTACCAAGATGCAGTAAAAAATGGGAAGAGTAGTTTACAACATAGTGACTGTTGAGGAAAGTCTGTGAAAGATTCAACTTTCTCATATTTTTAATTCTATAAGTCTATATTCTTCAATAACCTGCTATAAGTAGATGAAAACCTGAAAAGTCAGTTCAATTCGTATGTAACCTAGATTACATTAGCTATGGGAGTACAACAGAGAGGAAGGAACACAATGCCCATTAGCGGAGCTAAAGAAACATGCTCTTTCCTCAGACTCTTTACTTACTTCCAGCAATAGGTCTTTTTAAAACTATATTCTTACTGTAAAATGAAGGAAATGAGGCTCAAGTTAAAAGTGGTAAAATTATTTTTCATTTTCTAAACAGTGATGGAATAACTGGTACTGTTATAAATATAAGCAATGAGTTCATGCCTTCAAGATCTCAAAGAATATAAATGTAATCAACATTTTTCTAGGCAAAAGGAAGCAGGAAAGAATCAGAGAAATGATTTTTTTTTATAATACGAACTATTGACTTGCTGTCATATTCAGTCCTTTCAGTCTTATTCATCCACCGTCTCCAACTTCCTACGGAAGCCATCAGGGATGCAGTAACATCTCAAAGATTGATGGAGGGTATGGATTCACATTTTGTGATCTGACTCAACTCGGACAGTGGAGATTTACCTGTTTTTCCCTGAAAGACTTTAAAATCACTTTTAACATTCAGAACCAAAGAAAAGGTAGCAAAACTATTATCAATCCAGTATGCAATCATAAAACAGTATATTCTGTTGACTTTTAGTTTCTTTATAGCTTTTTATTTTATACTCTTATTCTCTCTCTCCCCCCCTCATCTTGCTTTCTGTTTTTACCCTGTGTAGATGACATCTCTATCACCCATATTTGCTTCTCCTTTCCTTATAGGCATATTGGAAAGCCAATGGGTTGAAAGGAAAGTGATATATGTCCTATCTGTGCAAAGATGTTTAAGTTTACAGTACAAGACCCACCAGTACTCTCTTCCCCTGAAATTGTGAAAAAATGCATGTTGAGAAAGAGAAGCCAAAAGCATAAAACAGCCTGGATTCAAGGCAGCTGCCCTGGTAATTCACTTGAACCCTAAACAAGCTCCAAGGGAGGAAGAAACAAATTTTTGTCTGGTCAAGTCACAGATATTTTCATTTTCTTGGTTACTGCAGTATAAACTTACCGGCTAGGATAGGTCCTAGCCCATCCTGATTGTTAGACTCACTTTGCATTACCTTTTCTTCCCCATTTGGGTTTTTGTTATCTTACTGTGCCCTCATCTTTAGGTGCTTCTTCATGTTATTAAATATGCTTGATTAATCTTCAATTTTTAATTTTCCAAGTATACAAGTATATACCTATAAAGATGTATAGACATTAATGCTATGAAGAACCAGTTTCATTGAAATACAAATCCAGCAAAAATTTTGTCAATTCAGTTTGAACCACAGGTGCTAACTAGGGGACTGGGTAAGCACTCGGCCACTCACTGTTACCTGAGAAAGAGCCCTTTCTACGACTAACGAAATTCACGGTGTGTTTATGAAAAGAGCATACACACTGGGATCAGAGAAACTGTTTTTAATTCCAATTCTCCCAGCCCAAGTTCACTGACTCTGAGTAATGCTAAACTCTTTCTGCCTTGGGAAACATCTGTAAACTGGGAAGATGATATATCTAATTTGGGTTTGGGTGTGATTAAAAATAACAATGTAAAAACATTTGGCACAGAGTTGATAGTCAATAAAGGATAAATGCTATTATTATGTTCTGTTTTCCTGATAAGATTTTGAAGATTATCAGGTGCTGGAGGCTTCAGGGAAGAAAACAAGGGTCCCAATAGTGTCCCTTTGTTCTCCAGCCTCCATGTCTCTTTCTGCTCAACAATCCTATATTGATTTCCCAAATCTTTGGGAGATAGTTCCAGAATATATCTAGTTAGGTAACTGAAGAGAAACACAAGTCAGTGTTCTCCTCAGGCTAACAATAATATTATTTGGGCAGACGGCACACTTGAATTCCTGGAATGATGTTTATTCCTCTCATCACACACTGTTCATGTAACTGCAGTTTGTCATGCAACAAACTTTGTAAAATGCACTACGTATCAGGAAAGCAACATAGGGACACGTTTCGCACAATGTAAGGCACCTGGTCTGAGTTTGGCAGGGGATTAGTTGGGGTAGAATCTCTTAAATATCTTCAGGAAGATGCAGTACTGGTTAATAATTAAGTATATGGATCACACCCCAGGGCTGTCACTTACAACTTGTATGACTGATTAAAGCATTTTTGCCCAAGTTTTCTTATAATATTGGGAAGGTAGCAATGTTACTGACATCATAGTTTTGCCAGAGGATTAAACAATTATATACAATATCTTTAGAACAATATTTGGAACCAATATGTACCATGTAAGTGTGGCTGGCTATAATCACTGTTATGAATAGAAGAAGGTATAGTAGAGAGTCAATAATTAGTTTTCTAAAACTTTGGTTTGTACAAGCTTCTCAATGTAGTTATATTCTTTCTTATGAGAATAATGAGAGAATCCTCTAGGGTTGTAGAACATTCTCTGCTTCCATTCTTATTTTAAGGAACAGGAGAAGCTGTCTAGAAATAATGTATGTGAAAGTAGATGCTTAGAGAGATTTTGTCCAATGGCAAATTTCAGGGGTTTGCAACAGCCCCAAAATATAGAAGCTTCATAGGTCTCAGAATTTTATATAATTGAAGGTCACATACCACTGCTGGAAACCTCAGGGAAAGATTGAAGTCCCCAGGCCTGACTGGTTCTCCACTTGAATGGAATCTGTGGAGTTAACTGTGAAGAAAGAGGAAAGACTAAGATTACAGTAGGTGGTAATGTGCTGGAGGTATTCTAGGCTGACTGGCCACACTGTCAGATGAAGAACAACAAAAACTGAGTTCTAAGTCAAGGATAATGTATTATGAGCAGTTTAAGTCTCTTATTATAAAAGCCAGCCTGTAAAGCAAGAGAAAGGGGATGCCTCCATAGTCAGAGGGTGTAAGTTAGGGTCCAGGAACTGATAGGGAAACGTCAAGGCTGCAGCTTGGTGCATTGCATAGCTCTCAGGAAACTTACTATATACAGGCAACAGAGGCAGCTAGCCCTATTGTTTTGACAGTTGGGCTTTTTCAATAAGTTAGTTCATATATTTAAATATTTATTAATCATTGAGTATATGCCAGACCCATTGATCATCTAAAGAAATAATGATAGATACAGGGTAGAATTTAAGAGTAAACTGTAGGGTTTGGTGACTAATTAGATGGGGCTGATGAGAAAGAAGAGGCCAAGAAGACTTCTCAGGTTTTGTAGACCATAGAAAGCACTAGTTTGGGAGGAAAAATGAGGTTTTAGTTTCAGGTGCACTGCACTTGCAATACCATTGGATGGGATTTTTAAAAATCTTTTAAAGATTACTATTAAGGGAAAAAGGAAGGCAGAAAGCTACTGTTAGCTCTTTGAGAGAAATTGGAAGGTGAGAAAGTAGAGATGATTATAATCTATTCTTTTTTTTAAAGATTTATTTATTTATTTATTTTTACACAGTATGGAAGGGGAAAAAGAGAGGGAAACATCACTGAGTGGTTGCCTCTTGAGCACCCCCTACTGGGGACCTGGCTTGCAACCCCAGCATGTGCCTTAACTGGTGATCCAACCAGTGACTCTTTGGTTCACAGGCCAGCACTCAATCCACTGAGCCTCACCAGCCAGGACAATTAAAATCTGTTCTTACAGAACATTTGAAGACACACCTGGTTGGTACTATAACTATAATGAGATATGCAGTAAAAAATAAGACTTTTTAATGGAAAATATTTAATAGTTTGGTGATAAGAATAAATTGGGAGAGAGAGATTCAAAGAAATGATAGATCATTGACTATAGAAGAGTCAGTGCATTCAGATCAACCTTGGAAGAAGGAGCATTTAGTGAAAACAAGTAAACAAACAAAAAACCCAAAACCACTATCTAGGATAGGAGGAAAGCAGAAATTCTTTCTACAAGTAAAAGGGAGATATTTTATTTCTGGGTCCCTAAGGTCAAATGGAAGTCATTATAGAGAGATAATTTTAATATTTAGGCTAAAAATAAAGGTGAACATAGTAGTTTCTAATGTGAAAGTATAATGGATCATCTAGAGTGGTTGTATGTCATTTTTGATTGGGGCAGGCAAGAAACAGCTAAATGATTAGTTATGAGAAATGTTGACGCATTTGAAATACAGTGGCTCATTTCAATGACTGGGACTAATGCTGATTCTCTGATTTTCAGAACTTGTTTTACACATACTTTCCACTCTAGCACTATCCTGGATAGTTTCTGAAGGCCTAGAGAGCAGGCAAATATTGATTTTTAAATTACACTTTTAAAAAGACTTTAGATCCTTGTGTTTGCCTTTGTTAAGAGAGGAAAAAGAATATTTCTCCTTTACATGGCAAGAAAATGGAAGTAGCAATAAACCTAAATTTGGCCATATGAATCTTTGAAATGCAATGCAATTTGAGGATACATTCCCTTGGAATTTATCTGAATAATGGAGTTCAGATCACAGTTGTTGGGAGGAAAGAAAACTATGAAAATTTGTAATAGAGATGGTGGTGGAGTGGGGAGAAGGGGGCAAGATGTATAGATGTTAAAATATAAGTCAATAGCTTATGACCAGCACAGTGTAAAATAGGAATCACGTCTCCCACTCTAAAGAATACACTTCTCTTAAAACAACTGACATCATCATATTATAACCAACAATGAACAACATAGCACACAATTGATTTACATGAGATCCTCAACTAAAAGTTCCCACTATAGAGACTAATTAATTCACTTTGGATAATACTTTTAATCTTTAGAAGCAATCACTAATGCTGGTTCCTATTTGCTGGTGTGTACTCCATATTAGATATTTATTTGAGAAAAATTTCTCTGATATTGAGTATGGACTAAAAAGTAGAAAGACACTCTGTAAGAAAGCAGGTACAATATTCCTTTTCAAAGTATATTTTATTCATTATGCTATTACAGTTGTCATGTTTTTTTCCTCCCCTTTATTCCCCTCTGCCTTCTGCCCCCTCCTCAGCATTCCCCTACCTTAGTTCATGTCCACGGTTTGTACATATAAGTTCTTTGGCTTCTCCATTTCCCATACTATTCTTAACCTCCCCCTATTTTATACCAACCATTTGTACTTCTTATTCTCTGTAAACTTTCCCCCATACAATCTCCCCCTCCCCCTCCCCACTGATAACCCCCCATGTGATCTCCATTTCTGTGATTCTGTTCTTATTCTAGTTGTTTGCTTAGTTCATTTTTGTTGTTGTTTTGTTTTTTAGGTTCAGCTGTTGATAGTTTTGAGTTTGTTGTCATTTTACTGTTCATATATTTGATCTTCTTCTTTTTTTTAGATAAGTCCCTTTGACATTTCATACAACAAGGGCTTGTTGATGATGAACTCCTTTAAACTGACCTTGTCTGGGAAGCACTTTATCTGCCCTTCCATTCTAAATGATAGCTTTGCTGGATAGAGTAATCTTCGATGTATGTTCTTGCCTTTCATGACTTTGAAAACTTCTTTCTAGCCCATTCTTGGCTGTAAGGTTTCTTTTGAGAAATCAGCTGACAGTCTTATGGGAACTCCTTTGTAGGTAACTATCTCCTTTTCTCTTGCTGCTTTTAAGATACTCTCCTTATCTTTAATCTTGGGTAATGTGATTATGATGTGCCTTGGTGTATTCTTCTTTGGGTCTAACTTCTTTGGGACTCTCTGAGCTTCCTGGACTTCCTGGAAGTCTATTTCCTTTGCCACATTGGGGAAGTTCTCCTTCATTATTTTTTTCAAATAAGTTTTCCATTTCTTCCTCTTCCTCTTTTTCTGGCACCCCTATGATACAGATGTTGGAATGTTTAAAGTTGTCCTGGAGGTTCCTGAGCTTCTCCTCATTTTTTTTGGATTCTTGTCTCATCATTCTGTTCTGGTCAAATGTTTATTTCTTCCTTCTGTTCCAAATTGTTGATCTGAATTCCGGTTTCCTTTGCTTCACTATTGGTTCCCTGTACATTTTTCTTTATTTCACCTTGCATAGCCTTCACTTTTCCTCTATTTTGCAGTGATACTCAACTATTTCTGTGAGCATCCTGATTACCAGAGTTTTGAAGTCTGCATCTGATAGGTTGTTTATATCTTTGTCACTTAGTTCTTTTTCTGGAGTTTTGATCTGTTCTTTCATTTGGGCCATATTTCTTTGTCTCAGCACAGCTGTTATGTAGTAAGGGGTGGGGCCTTAGGTATTGGCCTGGGTGATGTAACCCCCATCCATATATGTGGGGGAGGGGTCCAAGAGGGAACAATGTGGCTTACACTGCTCTTGTCTGGCTTACAGTCATTTCCACTGCTACCCACAAGCAAATTGACCACTTCTAGTGCTGACTCCTGGGCAAGTGGTTTTGTGTATGTTCTAGGACCCTGTGGGTCCATACAATGAACTCTCCTTTGAGGCTCCAATTTTCTCCCACCACTGCAACCCTTACTGGTTTTTACTGCTGGAGGTTTTGAGGCTTTATTTCCCCGCACTGTAACCCTGGGTTGTGCAGTCTGTCTCACTCCCCAGTCGTTCTTCCTCATTATCTACATGCAAATGTGGGACCACCTGGCCTGCCTTCCTGCTTGTCCTCTCTCTCCTGGCTGCCTGTCTCTGCCCCTCCTACCTGTCTGAATGAATGGTTCTTCTTTATCTCCTGGTTGTTGGACTTCCATACAGTTTGATTTTTCTGGAAGTTCTCGTTATTTTTAGTTTTTAAATTTACTGTTGTCCTCCTTTCGGTTGTGTCAGGAGGCAAAGTGTATCTACCTATGCCTCCATCCTGGCCAGAAGTAGCAAGTACAATATTCTATCCAAGAGGGAAAGAGCCAGTAACAAGGTGAGTGGGGATGGATGGAGAGAAGAAAGTTGTATCTGAGAATAAACCTTTTCAAAATCAACAGCAACTTTTCAAAGGAAACAATCTGGATCTTCCATGGATTATTTTTAAGTATAATAATATGAAGTTGTTCTTAATGATCACTAACTCCTTTTCTAAATGATCATAAATCACACTGTTAATAAAATATTCTGGAATCAACAAAGATTCTTTGATAAATTCAAGAAGCCACCAAAAGAAAATGGCCTGAAATATGGTTGGTGAAGTAGCTTAAACCAATCCAACTACTTTGCCTAGAAGGTAATTTTAGTTTATAGATATAGATGTGGGTATATAGACTTCAATACATACATATAGAAAGAGAAAAAAAGAAAAAAGGGAGAACAATAAAGGTAAAATATTAACAATTGGAGAATTGTAGTTCAGTATAGGTTCATCGATTGCAACAAATGTACCTCTCTGGTGCCGGCCACGGACTGTGGAGGGGGCTATACATGTCTAGGGGGACAGGAAGTACATGGAAACTCTTCCTACCCGCTGCTCAGCTTTGCCATGAACCTAAAACTGCCTCAACAAATAAAGTCTATTAAAAAAATAAAAATCATTTTTAAATGAGTTAACCAAATTAAAAGTTTAGTTCACGATAAAGGGAGGTTCAAGATGACTTTTAATACCCTTAATTTTAAACATACACAAAAATGGGCTTATTCACAATACAAAGGAATATTTCCAAAGAAAGGTAGCATTAGAACAAATCAAATATTTAAGAAGACACTTAAGATCCTTGCTGCAATGACACATTTCTTTTTTTGAGAGAAAAAATGAAAATTCAAGCAATATTCATCCACAAATAATTGCCAAAGTTTATGATTTTTTCTAACCACTGTTTTAAATAGAAAATACACAAAAATGTATAATCAGATTATTCTACTAATACACAGAGGAAGAATTATTCTATCATATTATACCAAATGTTCCTGACATGGAAAAAATGGATCCTACCTTTTTGTGTTCTTTTATACAGTTTTAATGACTAAATTATGTACATTGCATATAAGAAACTTAAATTACTTTATAGTGGGTCATGATAATGTACTAAAGGCTGAGTATGTAAGTTGCTGTGGTTTATTCTTAGTTATCCCTTCTTCAGATAGACTCAAGTGCCACATCGCACTTTGTTCCGGATCTGTCAGTGAGGATCCTCCCACCTATTTTACGCCGGATATTGTGAAAAGGCAGTAATATGCCATCTAGCTAAACTCCTGAGGGTCATTAGTAACAAAGATATAAAACTCAGTCAGGTTCCTTCCTATCTGCTTTTTAGGTAGAAAGTTACTAGTAGGACAAATCCAAATAAGAGGTTTGACTATGTTGCAGAAAGTAAAATTACTCAAGCCTTTTCTGAAATTTCACTACACGATTATTGAATACAGCCCTGGCCAATGTGGTTCAGTTGGTTGGAGAGTCATCCGTAGACAGAAAGGTCATGGATTCTATTTCTGGTCAGGGCACATACTCAGGTTGTATGTTTGATCCCAGTCTGTTGGGGAATGTAGAAGACAATAAATCAATGTTTCTCTTTCACATCAGTATTTTTTACATCAATGTTTCTCTCTCTCTCTCTCTAATGAAAAAATACCCTTGACTGAGGACATTTTTTGTCCTTGGCTAAGGATTAAAAAAAAAAAAAGAAAGAAAAACATTTGTTTAAAAAAAAAAGAATACTGGATATATCCCATTGTGTTAATAGTATATGAGCAAAATTTGTAGGGTGCAAAACACAAGATAAATCTATCCTCTAAATCTAAAATATTGGTTTCCAGTAAAATCATATCTGCTTCTAACAAACCTCTAATAATCTCAAAAACAAATTTTACTTCTAAAGAAATAACGATTATATTCTCGAACTTTAAATATTAAATTGATCCAACTTAATTATTTCAGTTCAAATATATTTGTCAATGACAATGGATAAAAATAAGAATAGTATATGTGAGCAAAACAGGAACAACTTATTATTGTCAAAGTATAAGTAGATGTTTTATGCGCCCCTCAATTCCATGTTTTATTCAGTGACTATACAATATTCCATAGTTCTGAGCCACACAGATTCTGCAAAGAAAACACCCTCCTTCTTCTTTCTACTTCTATCTTTATTCATAATAGGGATGCTTTGTAAATAATTTGTAGAGTAAGAAAACTTATGGGAGACCACAAATGACTAGCCCTGACATCAGACAATTCCCAGACCCCCCAAAGTGTGATGGTCAGGTTTATCAAATAAAAATACAGGAAACCCAGTTAAACTTAAACTTCAGATAAACAAAGAACTTTTTAAAAATATATAAATATGTGCCAATGTTGGCTGGGAGTTCACTAAAAATTAATTTGTTAATAGAAATTATTCATTATATTAAAAATTTATTCCTTAAGTTTATTCATTAAATGTAGTGCATCAAAGTGCACTGACATCATTCTACACTGAAAATTACCCACTGCTCATCTGAAATTCCAGTTTAACTAAGCATCTTCTCTTTTATCTGGAAATCTTTATCAAAGAAAGATATTTTGTAATCACAATGCTTTTATCTCCTTTTAGACTGCATGTTCCTTTACGGTAGTGAAGGAGAGGCACATACTTGAATGGTCAGCCCCCAAAGAAATGCATGATATATAATGTACACGTGATCTGTTGAATAAAAAAATGAATGTAAAGGCTGAATTTTAAAGAACTGATATAGATAGGTGGGTGGATGGATGGATACATAGATGGATGGATAGAGATATTTACTCTATGGCTTATTTTGTTAGCATAGTTCAACAAAATAATTATTACCAGTACCGACAAAGAGTGAAGCCAGAGTTCCAGCCCTACCAGGGTTACCTCTTTGGCAACTGGTATGAGCAACAGCACAGATATTATCCTCTTTTGGCTACAGCTGTGGCTATGCAGTGGATGGAAATGGACATAACCTTCTTTCTGCATGTGAGACCTCTGAATGCCTGCTGAAATTTTGGTTACACTTGAGTTAACCACAGATATGGCTGAAAACCAAGATGAAGACTTACTAGAAGGAATTAGGAATATTTAGGAATTCAACAAAGAGTTTATGTTAAAAAGCAAAGGACTCTATGACTCTTTCATAAATTGCGATTGGCATACTCTGCATAAGTTTCATTCTAAAATCCAGGATGATAAGTCCCCCCAAACCAAGATGTTCATTAAGCTACCCAGCTATCATGTTAATTGTATCCTATTTATTTTTATTTTTTAAAGATTTTATTTATTTATTTTTAGAGACAGGGGAAGGGAGGGAGAAAGAGAGGGAAACATCAATGTGTGGTTGCCTCTCGTGCGCCCCCTACTGGGGGCATGGCCTGCAACCCAGGCATGTTCCCTGACTGGGAATCAAACCAGCAACCCTTTGCTTCACAGTCCGGTGCTCAATCCACTGAGCCACACCAGCCAGGGCTTTTTTTATTTTTGAAAAAACTGAAGTATTTTCCCAGGGATGTACTGAACTCTGTATGTAAATACAAACTTCCAGGACTTAAATGTGATGGACATGATAGAGTATAATGTAAATAAACTTTACCAGTATACACCCCATATATGTATATATTTAACATTATAGACTATAAAATATATGTCTAGAATATATACCAGATATATAAATATGTATTTATAAACATAAATATATAAAATATATACAGGTCTATATTGATCTCTTTAGATAACTATCAATTGATCTATATATGGATAAATAGATAGTTATTTCCACTCAGATTCTGATGTGGTTTTACAGGTTTATAACTTGAAATCACAATAACTAATGAACATTAACCAGGCAACACATCTCAGAAATAACCATGACCCCAATAAGATTGTGAAATGTTAGATACAATATGCTTTTGATGTTTCTGCCTTTATGGTGCCTTCTCTTCTCCAACACCTGGGATGTTTCAATGACTGACTTTTCAAAGACCTGAACCACCTGAGCCTCCCACTCCATCACCCTCCCCAAGACCATCAGATCCACATTGGCTGGTTCTCCAAGTCAGCTTTCCAGTGCTGTTACTCAGTCTCATAGAATTGGCTGCTGTCCTCTCCATACAAATCTCAATAGCGACTTGACAACTCTCTCAAGATGGCTTCTATGCCTTCCTAGAAGAACGACAATAATTCTAACTGAGAACTGAATTAGCAGAGACTACAGAATCTACCTGCCCTTTTTACCAGGGTAACCTTGATTTCAACAGTGCCATTGTTTTGTGATCAAACTCAAAGAGTGACTAGTAATGGGACTTTTTGGCCAAGTAGGAGGAGAGGTAGGGTGATTGTTGTTATTGTTGAATTATTCTGTCAGGGTAGTCAGGTAGATCTGTTAGTTAAGACCTTATGGAACACCATACATGCCCCTGAGCAAAACTAGCTTCTAAACAGTTGAAATTCTTGGAAGTTTCTTCTGTGGTTCCCTCTTGCTTAGTATTTCATGTATAGGTTCCTGTGCTAGTAATCAATGTTTCCCATAGCCTGACCCCAATTAATCCCCTCAAATTTAATTCACACTGTTTTTATAGCACATGACTCTGCTTCTTTCATTCTTGCCCCACTTTTTGACATCAATTTTTTTCCATCTAGTCCTTCTCAATTAACTACACATCTTTAGAAAACCTCCTCTGCCTACTCCAGTCCATATTATACAGATCCCCTAACCTCACAGTGCATTTCTAGTTTATATACACACTTCTGGCTGTGTTGGAATTTTTTTTTGTCAGTGGAAACTGAGCAATCAACCCCCATTATAATTCTTCTCAAAGTTGCAGTATTTCTGTTTTATTCATGGGAAGAATAAGATCAAGATTCAATTTCTTACTATTTATAGGAATTCCTGAATAAACATTCTAAATCGATTTGAAAGTTATTCCATGATTACAATCAATTCTTGAAGCAATAGCAAATAGCATCACTGGCTCTCCACATTTAACCTGCGGTTCAAAGGCTGTGGATACTAGTGAGGCCAGGTGGTAACACTAGAAATACATTCAGAACCCAATTTTTGTATGCAATAAATTTCTTTAAAAATTTAAAACTAAAATACTATTTTTGAGGCAAGAACAGGACACAGGAGCACACACTGTACAGATAACCTACATCAACTGGTTGCTAAGAATACAGGCGATAAATCCAGAACTCGATTTTCCGTGTCTTGGAATGGACTTCTAAAAGGCTCCAAATTCGGTCTCATGTAAGTAGAAGAAAATGTTCTCATTTAAAGAATATGTAAATGAAAATCTTTGAAAAGTGCATGAATTTTCAGGGCGTTGAATTATCTTTTCATTTAGGCTTCAATTTAATTCAACAAACATTTAGGGGACTTCCTGGCTCTTTCCGCCTCTGTGTGAGGAGCTGGGTTATAACAATAAATAAGGCAAACTCGCTGCCATCACGGCGCTCACAGTGTAGATACGGACAGAAACTAGGACGTACAGCGTGGCATTTCCAGCTGAGGCTGCAGAAGGCGTGCGCTACATCTCTTTTGTTATCCTTCAATTAAGCAATTAAAAACCTTCCCGTGCGACCCATTGTAGAGTTGAAAGTTCCCCACGCCGCTGTACAGAGCAGGACAATTTGATTGGAGTTTGGGGAAGAGCAGGGTCTGACCGGCCACCCAATCAGGGCCGGAGATTATTTGCGTTTAACGGAGTCTGGAACGACTTCGGTGAATTGGAAAATGGAAAGAAAAGGGAAAGGGGCACTCAGTTTACCCAGGTGTCCCCACCACTTTCTGATTGGATCCACTAAGCATCGCAGAGAGGACAACGATAAAATGAAAAACACTTCCACGAGTGAACCCCAAAGGTCAGTCTGTGGCTGTGAGAGACACGCTCTGGCCTCCTCTCTTCCAAAGGGATGAAGGAGCCTTAATGAAGAGTCTTCTGCTCAAAGGTTCTAAACCCCAGCAGGTTCCATTAACTCCTGGACAGGAAAGCCTCTGGTCACTGCCGGGGAGAGTGCTATTGCCCAGTGAATCGCTACGCCGTACCCTTAGCGCTAGCCGCGCCCTTCCGGTCCTGGCGCGCGCGACTCGGGTTGGCAGCTCGCTCGCCGGGCTCGGCGCGCGCTAAGCCCCGCCCCCGCCCCGCCCCGCCCCGCCTCTGTCCCCGCCCCCGTCGTGCCCAGCTGCGCGCACCGGCCCTCGGAGCGCGCACCCGCCACTCAGGCGCCGCTGCGCTCCGAGCGCTGAGACCGCGGTCGCGGTAGCCAGCGAAGGGGACAGGCGACTCCCGGCTGCCCGCTGACATGCGCCTCGGCTAGTGGCTCCCGTTCCCACGACCACCACTGCGGGTCCTTCTCTCGATTAATATTCTTTCTCTCTCTCTCTCACACACACACACACACACACACACACACACACACCCCGCACACACACAATCTGACATCAGTCTATACATTGGAGGAGAAAGCATTTCCTTTGCTCCCTCTCCCTCTGCACCCCCAGAAGTGAACAGTCGTGGGAACCCCTGGGACCGTCTGGAAATGTTAATCCTGGCGCGCTTCCTCGCTTGCATTCAGCTCCTCTGTGTTTGCCGTCTGGGTGAGTGATGAAACCTCGGTGGGTTTTCCTCTCAGGATTGTTTGGGACAGGGGCGGGGGGACTTCAGAGCGTTAGATACTTGCTGACGCCGCTGCCATCTAACAAGGAGGAAAAAGGGACGGTGAACTGGGACCCCACGGGGTCGGCGGCGGCACACGGGTGTCAGCAGCGTGGGAGAATGCACCTCCTCCAACACCTTCTGTCTGCCCGCGGGGATTCGTGCTCCCACGGGAATAGGAGAGAGGTTGGGCAATCGCCGTCCCTGTCCCCACGGCTCCTCTCCTCTTTTACAAAGAGTGGAAAGAGCCTGTTCAGTACACATAAGAAGATAAATACAAATAGAAATACAACCAGAAATACAACCATGGAACCATGGTGTGGGGCTCCATACATCGCGTTTTTCTAAGTTCATGCTACTGATATTATCGGTTGAATGAAAAATACACGTGCCTGATGCTAATTACACGCACATGCACACAGCGCCTGAAAGGAGGTAACGGGAACAAGCACCAACCTGACTTTTCAGTGTGTTTTAGTACTTTTAATTTAGTCACATTCAAGTCTGGGCAGTTACTTTAAAAACAAAGTTTCAATCAGAATTTCTGTCAACGTTCTGATACTGGTGCCAAAGTCAGAAGCTACAGGTTGATGTGTTTATATTCATGGATTCATCTTTTGGCCACCACCTTTCAGGTCACACATTTAATACTGAAATTGCAGTCAGAAATAGCCAGTTAGAATATTTACCTGGGATACAGGTTCATGTTCTGATCATTTTCCAGAAGAATTTTAAGATTGATTTTTGCATTTTATTAAAGAAATGTCTTTCTTTCCCTTTAGGAAGTTTTGCTATTATGATGGAATATAATCGGTTTGGTGGCAGACACCTGAAAGTTAGCAAATGTACCTCCATTTATGAGTACACGTACTCTTTTCAGCTAGAGGATAACAGTATTTTTAAATTTTAGATTCTTCATAATAAAGTAGATATTTATGCAATAGATAATAGATGGTGCTGCTGTTGGCACACTAACCTTTACGAAAAGAAATCATTTTTATATTCTAACTAATTAGAATTGCATTGCAAACATGGTGGTAATTACCAATAGTCCCCCAGATACATGGACATAATTTAAGTTCCAGAAGCTTTATGGAAGTACTCAAGGGTGATGTGATGCACACAGTGACATTTACAACTTGCAGAGGACTCTGGCTCCGGTTTTCTCTAAAATCATACAGATTTTGATTCTGGAGAGGGGAAGACATTCTTTGAAAGAGTTGTGGTCATCAGACGCACACCTGTTGAATTTACATTTCCATTGTAGATCTGTTTTAACAACAAATCCAGACCTCCTTGGTGCTTAGATTATTATTTAAAATAAATCTCATTGTAGTTTGGAAATAAGTCAGGGAATACTGCTTTGTATGCCTTCTGAACCACATGCTCTGAGTATATTGCGAATTTTTTTTTTAAAAATTGAGGTATAATTTGCATGGCATACAATTCATCTTTTTAAAATGTACAATTCAGTAGTTCCTGGTGTTTTCACAAAATTGTGCAACCATCACCACTAATTACAGAACATTTTAATCACCCCCCAAATAAACTCCACTAACAATCAATCCTCATTCTCTTGACCCCAGCCCTGGCAACCACCAGTCTACTTTTTTTTTTCTATAGATTCGCCTATCCTGAGCAATTCATACAATGCATGGTCTTTGGTGTCTGGCTTTGTTCACCCAGCATAATGTTTTCAAGATTCATCCATGTTGCAGCCTGTATCAGCACTTCATTCTTTTTTGTGGCTGATTGACATTTCATTCCAATATGCCACATCTTGCAAATTCTCAATAAAGCATTACTTATAGCTTGTTGTTTTTGGTTATTTAGATTTTAGTTTATTGGACATTAATGCTTTGATGGTGCTTTGAAAATTTAACTGTAAAAGATTAAATTGCTTGCTTAAGCACATCACAAGTTTATGTGATGATACTGAATATATTAGAACTAAAAATCTGTGGGGGTGGTAGTTTTTTTGTTGTTGTTTGTTTGTTTTTGAGACTGGCAGGTAACTACTTTTTTATCCTTTTCCCAATTTTACAAAGTTGGCCTTTTACAGTGTTACCTACAGGCTGACATAGGAGCCTTGGAAACCTCAAATAGGATGAGTATCTTGATCTTAGGTAGCACATTTTGAAAAACCAAGATGCATTATCTAGAAGTGAAAAATCCAGCTTCTACTTCAATTATCTTTCCCTCAACATCTACTCTAGTATTCGTGGATGTGTTCATTACTACTCTTCAGTGTCCTCAGGCCAACGAGACGTTCCAAGGTATCCTGACTTAATATTATTTTTAAAAATCACATGAGTAACAACATTTAATGCCATTTAGCTGAAGGACATTCTTAATAAGAGAGGAAGAAATTAAAGATGACTGACTCCAAGATAATTCCCTAAGTGAATTTGGACCTTCTCTAAAATAATTGAGAGGTTTTCTACAAGGTGGAGAACTAATGGAACGACTGTATGACTCTAATTATTATTTAATCTTGACCCACTGAACAGGTAATGGGAACAACTGCAGTGGCTTTCCTGTAAGAAGGCTTAACTATGAGTCATAGAGGGGAGGTAGGTGTTTCAAGAGTTTTAAGGGATAGTTTCGTTCAACTACTGAGAATTCAGGATCTTTGGATTGAGTTATATGTCACCCTGCAAGGTACACAAAATTTAAATGTTTAAATATTCTTGTTAAGTATGTAATAAATCAAATTTTGAACTTTTGTTATATCTTACTGCTTTAAGGGCCACATTAACTACAAATTATACCCAATTCCTCTGCAAGAATTAATTGCTTAGTTTATTCTGAATGTAGAATTGGTGGAACTAAGTATGTTGTGACTTCCAGCTTCATCTATTTAAACTCCAAAAACAAAGTTTAACCAGAAATAGAAAATATTTATGACCTTCCCCCAAAAATAACTAGTTTCCACTTAGAAAATTAATTACTTTTGTGTTGCAGAGTAGCAATTTTTTTATTTCATCTCTCCATTTTATGTAGACTGTGCTTGCTCCATTCAGGGAAATTTGCCAGGATAAACTATTTTATTGATGAATTCATTTATGCTTTCATGTCTGCACTAGAAGTTTGGAAATTTGCTTAAAATTTCATGTTGTGGGAATTTTGCTTCTGGCAAAAATTCCGTTTTCTCTGGAAGCATGAGCTGTGTTTTCCCATTCCTCTTTCTCTAAAGAGATTGGAATTATGTCCAACCTGGTAACTTTGCTTGAGCACCCATTTGCCAACTTTTGAGACTGTAGAATGGAAATGGAATCCCTGATTCAGGACCAGAGGACTTCAAAGGAAAGCCTGGATTAAGAAGATGAGCTTGTTTTATTTCCATATACCATCCATAAGGCGTTTGCTGGGTGCAGTGCTGAAATGTGTGTGTGTGTGTGTGTGTGTGTGTATTTTTTCTCATTTCGCTCTCTCCAAATCCCTTTGAGGTAGGTGTTTTCATTTTACACATTTTACAGCAGAGGAAACTGAGGTACAGAAAACTGAGGTACAGAGAAGTCAACTGACTTAACAGCGCAAAGCCTGTCTCAGCCTATATGTCCCTTGTGACTTCCAAGCAACAGCCTTTTCTCCTTTCATTCCCAGGAGGTCACTTTGCTATTAGAATTTACTAG
Organism: Desmodus rotundus; assembly: GCF_022682495.2. Taxonomy (NCBI): domain Eukaryota; kingdom Metazoa; phylum Chordata; class Mammalia; order Chiroptera; family Phyllostomidae; genus Desmodus; species Desmodus rotundus. The sequence goes on from NC_071392.1 coordinate 69,074,171, forward strand.
CTGGGTTCATATGTTGCTTTCTGCGAATCTCCATTCAGGACTCTTCCTACGCGTTCCCATATGGCAAAAGTCCAGCAGTTTCTTCCAATATCCCAAACCCCACTGGTTTTTACAGCCAGAGGTAACTGGGATTTGTCTTCCCAGTGCTGGAACCTGGTGTTGCGTGACCTGGGGCTGGGATTGCTTGCCCCAAAGGTATCCCTCCTGTCTGTTCTGCTACTGCCTCTCCACCTGTCTCTGCCACTCTGCCTCGCCTACCTGTTTGGATGAATGTGTCTTCTTTAAATCCTTGGTTGTTGGACTTCATACAGCTCAATTTTGTGACAGTTCTGGCTGTTATTAGTCTTCAGATCTGGTTGTAATTCTTTCTGTGGTTGTGTGAGGAGGCAAAGCGTGTCTACTTATGCTTCCATCTTGACTGGAAGTCCAAATCTCACTTTTAAGATACTTCGTTTAGAACTAATTGAGAATAAGTCTTTCCCAAATATCTCTTAATGTGTTAAATATCTTAACTTTCAATTGTTTTTAACTTTTATTTTCTTACTGGAAGTAATCCCTAGCAGCAACTTCAGGTTACAAAAGAAAACCCATTTTTATCTGTGTTTGTAGTTGTTCAGAGACATATATAACATTCTGTATTATAGGGAAAAATTATTTTATAATATTGTACAGTCCTAAAACTCTTATATTTTAGAAGTGTGCTGTCCAATACCATAGCCACTAAGCCTATGTGGCCATTTAAGTTTAAATTTATTAAAATAAATTAATTCACTTCCTCAGTCACATTTTTTAGGTTGGTTGGCTTCCGCATGGGACAACACAGATACAGAAAATTTCCATCACTGCACAAAGTCTGTTGGACAGCACTGTTTTAGAGTCAAAAAGGCTGATAAAGTATTGCTAGTACTTTTTTTAAAAAGTCTTTAACCGAGGATATGTCTATTGATTTGAGCGAGAGAGAAGAAAAGAGAGAGAGAAAACATCAATGTGAGTGAGAAACATCCATCAGTGTCCTCCCACATGTACCCTGAACAGGATCGAACCCACAATCTATGTATGGGCCCTGTCCAGGAATCAAACCTGCAACTTTTTTTTGGTTACAGGATGATGCTCCAACTAACTGAGCCACCTGACCAGGGCACTGGTACTTTTTGACAGTACTGATTGATAGAATGGATAAAAAGTTGTCAACTCAACTAGAAAAACTTCTAAAGCCGTTAAAATTATTTGAAGTGTTGATGTATGTGTGTTACCATTGGTCTGTACTATATCAGCGATACAGAAATCACAGAGACATTCTAGGGGCCTTAGGTAGAGCATTAATAGATGAAGACAGTTCAGTGGCCACTTTGTGGCCTTTATGGACTAGTGTTGAAAGGGAGAGATTAGCCCTTAGTTCAGCAGTGAGTGCTCTGTTCCCACAGCACATTATCCGTGGTTTGTTTTATCCATGGAATATAAAATGATACATCAGTGTGTCTCTCTGTCCTCCTCACTAGTCTAGGTCCTTCAGGGCAAAAACTGTATTGCATTCCTCCTTGGACTTTCGTTGGACTTAGTATTCTTGGTCTTAGCACCTATAGTAGATGCTTAGTAAATATTTAATGTACTGGTCACAGAGAAAAAGAACTGTGAAAGTTCTTCGACAGTAGTAGCTTTTGCTGTTGAGATGGGCCAATTTCATCTGACCTTTTCTTGATTTGATTCTTATCCCGATTGGAGAGTTAGGCCACCATTCACCTTGAGCCACCATCTTTAATGCCACTTCTAGAACAAACCTTCACTTTATTTCATTCTCCCAGAAAGGTGCGTAAGCATCACCTAGATCCAGATACTATTTGTATCTTAAAAATAGAGCCCCCATGATGGACCATGTGTAGTTGCAGCAGCAATTTTGAGTGAAGATTAAGTGCTGGATGAGTTGGCACCACTGAAGCTTGGCTGTGCCCCAGGGGGCGGGGCATCAAGTCACTGTATGTGCAGGTGCAAGTATGTGTACACATATTTATACTTTAGGGAGGAGAGGGCAGGAAAGGTAAGGGGTGGTCAGTCATGAAAACCGAAGTGTGTTGAGCCCCTGAAGACTGTGTTTTTAGTGAGTCAAAAGCCATCGTACAGGATTAATTAAGCCTCCTCCAGTCAAGGCAGTGTCCTAAGGCGGTTCTGGAAACCAGCTGAAAGGTAGGAAGTACAGTTACTTTGCATGGATACACATGCTTTTGGAATTTCTAGTTTGATCATTAATCCCAGAGATGATGTGCTATACCTAGTTTAGCCCTGCATGTAGCAGATGTTCAGCAAATATTTGCATTGAATTGAATTCAAATGGAACAGGGCATGAGATGAGTTGGAAATCCTCACAGGTGTTAAAAACAGGAAAAAAAAGTTCTTATAGGATTTTTGTGTTTTCTCTTCACTCCTCTTCCTTTTTTTTTTGTAGCTATTTCTCTTTACCTTCCCTCTAAGCATGAATTTCAGATAAAAAAACCCTCAATATTGCTCAGCATTTTGATAAAGAGTTTGATAAGAATGATATTGATACCATATGATACCATTATTTAAAATATTTTACTGTGGTATAATTTGGGGTGTTTTGTGGTTAATATAATTTTTTAGCATAATCAATAAAATATGTTTTCTTTTTATTTTTTAATTTTTAAATTATCTTATTGTTGTTCAATTACAGTTGTTTTCATTTTCTCCCCACCTCTCTACCCTACCCCAGTCAAACCCACCTCCCTCTCCTGCTTCCACCCTCCCCCTTGGTTTTGTCTATGTGTCCTTTATAGTAGTTCCTGAAAACCCTTCTCCCCACTATCCCTTCCCCACTCCCTTCTGGCTATTGTTAGATTGTTCTTAACTTCAATGTCTCTGGTTATATTTTGTTTGCTTTTTTCTTTTGTTGATTATGTTCCAGTTAAAGGTGAGATCATATGGTATTTGTCCCTCACCAAATACCCTTCCATCCATGCTCCCCGAATAGCCGCAGCAATTTGGAGAAAGAACAAAGCAGGAGAGATCACAATACCTGATATCAAACTGTATTACAAAGCCACTGTAATCAAAACAGCCTGGTACTAGCATAAAAACAGGCACATAGACCAATGGAACAGAACAGAGAACCCAGAAATAAACCCAAGTCTCTACAGTCAATTAATATTTGTTTAATATAATTTTAAAAAGATGGGTTAGCATTCCTTTTTTGCCTAAAAATTCTAGTGTGTTAAAATAAATGGGCAGGTTGGTTTTTTTTTCTCTTCATATTTGTATACAAACATTAAAGTAAATGAATTAAGATCCTGTTTAATGTGAACTTTCTGATCTCAGTCAATAAACATGAATCAATTTATGTACAAGTATTGAGACGAGGTATATTTTTAGAAGTTTCCTTGGAAATATACTCTTTATATACTTAGAAAGAATAATTCACTAGTTAGTAGGAAAAAGGGATTTTCTGTTAAAATATTTATAACAATGAGTACAGTTTCTCTTCAACTCTTGTAGAGTCATTCTATCATATTTTCTCTGCTCTCCCTGACAGCATTTACCCTTAATTTTTCTGTTCTTTCACTGTCACCAGCTGGACTGCTTATTTCTTGACTCCTAGTGCTCTAACGTATTTACTTAAAGATGGGGATTGATACCAGACCTTTTCTCTGAACTGATTGTTTCAGAGCCTTGAGGAGGGAAAAATAAACTCTTGCTCTTTAAGATGATCTCCTTTAGAAGAGATCATGGGCACCACCAGAGTCCTGATTGTATGCTTAGAATAACAAAATGCTGGCCAGATATAAGGACCACTCTAGATTTTCTCAGTGGTTTTAAATTATGTCATCATCAGATTAAAAATTATTTCTGTAATGACGTTTTTACCCTCATGCTATCTGACACATTTTCTTAAATGAGATACCTAAGGGTAGTGTGTTACCTGGTACACAGAGTTGTGCAGAATCTTGGTCTGTCCACAGGAGCCTGTTACATATGTGATATCATTGTCATGTTTGTTTCATTGCAAAAAAGGTTGACAACCATTTATCTAGGTCAGTGGTCCTCAATCCTCAGTGCACTTTGTAACTGTGTGGTGTTATGGACTTAATGTTTATGTACCCTCCCAACATTCCTACATTGAATTCCTATTCCCCAATGTGATGGAGTTTGGAGGTGGGACATTTGGGAGGCGATTAGGTTTAGAGGAGGTCATCAGGGTGGCTCCACCGGTCCTCATGGTAGGATCAGTGTCCCCTAAGAAGAGAAAAAGAGACCAGAGCTCCCTTTCTCTCCACCACGTGAGGATGCAGTGAGAAGGCAGCTGGCTGTAAGCCAGGAAGACAGGCCTCTCCAGCCCCATCCAGAACCAAATATGCCACCCCCTTGATCTCGGATTTCTCATTCTCCAGAACTGTGAGAAATAATTGTCTGTTGTTTAAGACACATAGTCTATGGTATTTTGTTATAGAAGCCTGAGCTGACTGATACACCTTTGAAAGTTTTAAAACATACTGATGTCTGGGCCCCACCCTGGATCAAATTCATGTGTGGGTACAGGGCCCAGACATGGAGATTTTCCTAAAATTCCCCAGGGCATTACAGAATAGAACCAGGGTTTAAAACCATGAATCTAGGTCAACTTTGTAATACTCCTAATCTTAGTTTATTTTTCTTAAGCAGAGGTATTGGCAGGCTTCATGCTATCCTAAAACAAAGCTAGTGCCACAGAACAAAGGGTCTGGAGAACTTCCCATCCCTGTCTCCTCTTCTTAAGGGAGTTTCAGTGTCAGAGTAACCCTAGAAGGAGGAATATGGACTATCGTGGCTGACCTCATAGACTTTGGAAGCCAGAGGAACTTCAGGAGGCCAGACAGTCTTGGAGTGGGTCCAAAGATTCAAGTCTACCAGCATGAGGGCGGATAACTGCACCAGCTTCTGAGATGGGAGTCCCAAGGGCATTTCCCAGGGCACAGGCACTTAATATCTTTAGTTTTGTCAATGACACACATTCTTGCAATGTCTTTTTTATTTTCTTCCTCCATGTTTAAGTTCTTGTATGTGTAAGTCCATGTATAAGAATCAGAGTTATTGTTTTCTGTTATGTAATACATATAAGATATAACTATATTTTTATCTCAGCAGTTGATTTGTGTGTGTTTCTTGAAATAACATTTTCATATTCATCAGGTCTAGGCTATTTGTTTTTATTATATCTGAAAAGCACTAATAGCTCCATTTAAAAGTTAATGGAGAACTTTTTCAGATGGTCCAAACAACTATTTTAATATTCTAAATCATTAATGGTGAGGACACAAGCACCAATCAATTCAGTTTTATTGAGCATATTTCTTATCACAAATATCCTCCTACAGAGAATATTTCTCTAGTGGTTTGCTCACCCTTTACAAGAGGGAAAGATCCATGCATAAACAACTCTCATACATAGCAGGCTTTGCAGAATATGCAAGTGTGAGTTGTGTGGGAGTGTAAGCTGAATTCACCTCTGGGAAGGGTCTTAGGAGGAGACAGGGTTGGATGTAGACTCTGAGGTGTGGGCAGGTAGGGCTTCAGGGGATATTGTTGGGGGAAAGGATATTCGCTGAAAGAAGGATAATGTACACAGAAGCATTGCATGGGAAAGAGTGTAGTGTTTAGAGGAAGGAAAAAAACTGGGAGGGGTGTGTCTTAGTGGAAAAATTTCAAATATAATAACAGGTAGGATTTCCAATGGCTAATTGAAGAGTTTGGAGCTTAGAATTTGTCCAATATGTAATGGAACTATTGGAAGGTTTTGAGCAGTGCAACGACTTGAGTAGATCTCTGTATTTTAGAACAACAACTCAAGTATAAGAGTATAGAGTAGATTGGAGCAGAGTGATACTGGGAATAAGGAACTTCAGTTAAAAGTCTATTACACTGTGGTAGTCAGAGTGGAAATTCGATTGATCATTTGTAGGTATAATAATGCCATCCATTTTATATAATATTTAATGTTTAACAAGTACTCAAATACAGTACCTCATTTGATATGAGTATAATTGGTATAATTGCTAAGACTTGGAGCCATCTGGAGAGAGTCATTGGTGGTCCTCAGGGAATGTCTTACCTGTGGAGGTGAAGATGTGGCAAGGACCACACAATGTCAGAAATATCGAGGAAGGAAAAGTGGAGGCAGCAAATACATACAATTGTACAGAAGATGGTAATTGGAAGGGAAGAAAATAATAGAGAGAAATAGAGGATAGTACCTTGAAGACTGCTTACTTATTGAATGGTGGAACCCCAAATTTGTTTCCACAAGATGTTGGAAATGAAGCTAAACATTTCCTCTGAACTGATTAACTTGATGCCTTGAGAAGTAACAAGAAGAAATGCTACTGTGCTTAAAAGGTTCTATTTTTATTTATTTTAGTAGAGATCGTAGTCACAACTTAACATAAAAAAAGCTCCCCCACCCCAAGAATGGGAAGGATTGAGTACAGTCATAATGTCAGACTAATTTTATCAGGTTTTATCACAACTATTTACTTTATCACCTTTAAATTATTTTATTTGTCCTTTTTAAAATGAGCACAGGTATCAGTGTGACATTTCAGTCAGTTGTCTGCCAATAAATAGGCTTCCTTACTCTCCATGATTTCCAGTTGCTTGAAGCCTGTCATGTTCATGTGGCATAAGCTGGTATCTCTGTAATTGTCTGCAGCTTGCATTTTGCATTAAAACGGTGCAATGGGAAATAAGTCATAGGGGAGGCTTCCTAAAACTTGTTTTAAATTGATTTCTGCAATTGTTCCTTCTAACTCATGAACAATGTGATAGGATTTTTTCTATTCTATGTCATAATATACATTAAGGATATGTGAAATGATAAATTAATGAATAATTAAATTTAAGAAAGAGATAAAGTAGCAGCTGCCAAGAATAGAAATGGAAGTGTATTTTTCCTTGTGTAATGAAGAAATGTAGCTATATTGGGCTATACACAAGTTGGATGCAAGAATTTTTATTTAAGATGTATGACTGAATAGATTCTTCATGAGTGATATATGGTTATGATAAAGTTTACCTTGATGTCTTTCAAAATGGGGAAATGACATGTAATATGCATACATATTTATGTAAGTATTTTATATATAACTATATATATGTGATATATACACAGAATAAATAAGAATATATGTTTTCTGCTCTCAAAATTGATATTGCCTTATTTCAAACATTATAAGATTATGTCCTTGAGAAAAATTATTAAGATTAATGGTAGGAATTATCCTGGATATTTTGAGCCTTTTTCCAGCCTCCAACATAAAGAAAGGAGAGGAAGAAGGTCTGCTTTTTCCTGTGACCTGAATACAGTTCTGCCCCTCTGTAAAGGGGTTGATTCCCATTGAGATCAGTGGAACTCATTTTACCAGATCTTCATTGGACAGCTCCTGCTTGCTTAACACTGTGCTGGACTTTAATAGTTTTTCTCTTTAGGAGTTAATTTTGTTACAGAGATAAAGTGAACCCTGGTGGGAGCATACCTGAATAGAGAATAGTGAAATAAAAGTTAGATTATATGAGTCATGCTTTAAGTGTATGGAAAATCATAAAGAGGAGAAACACAATAAAGATGTGAGTGAATTCATTTTAAAAATATCTCTGTGAGCATCTGAGCAGCACTTTCTCCTTTTGACCATGGAACATTTACTGTTTCATTTAATAATTTAAGCCTCTTTTGTGCTTCCTCCCTTACTTTTGCTTTGTGCAGAAATAAAAAGATAAGTGTATATTACTCATTTCAGATTACTCACTCAAAAGGAAGCTCGAATACAGAAATTGGGTTTTGCATCTCTAGTCAAAATAATAGTGTAAGTAGCAAAATATATAAGGAAAACATGTTAAAACACTCATCTTATATATTCTGTTCAAAACCTATTGCTAAGAAAATGTTACATAATTTCCACAGTTATGTCTGTCCCAATTTGAAGCTTAATTGTTGGTGGTTGCAGATGCCATTTTGTGAAAAAGGTAAAGTTTTGGTACTAAAATCTTAAAGAATGAGTTGATATGCATATGATTCTTAGCTAAAAGTTTATCAAAATGGGGCAAGAATTTTGGAGATAGATTTCAGTGCTGTCTGCAAAAATGATTCCCAGAAATAAGCACAGAGGATGAAATCCTCTGGCTAGTACATGTTGCCTTTAAATCCTTTAATATGCCGCAAAATCTGGGCATTACCCATCCCACAAAAAAGTATCCCATAATGCTTTTCTCTTGCCTAATCTTTCATTACATTTTAACTATTTATTATTCCTGGCAGAAGAAATCAAGAAACACAAAATGCTTCCATGTTCCTCAGTAATTTTTTTAAGATTGTGTAATAACCTTTCCACCCCCCCAATGATAAAACACCTGCCATAAACAAATAAACAAGCAAACAAACAAGACAATATTCCAGTTCCCTGTTTGGTGGGAGCTTTTCACAGCGGCTCCTCCTCTTCTTCCTCCACATTTTTAAATAAGAATCCTACAGCATCTGTCATTTTGAAAAAATAAAACAACTGTTTGTTTTTTGCACATATGATGAAGCAAATGAAGATAATATTTAGCCAAATAATCTCTCTGGTAGTGATAAGGGTGTATAGAAACCCTTTGACCCCGAGAAAGGTTGGGTCTAACTGCCGGTAGAGAAAGTGCACCTCTGCGCAGTGAGCTTGCCCTTATGAATACATGGGGGACGCTGGCTTTTTAAATGTAAGACTTTGAGACTGTAGCACACAGTCTTCTGGAAATTGTTTGAGTGATTCATTACTGGGGAAAACTCTTTGAAAATAGGTCATCAAGAAAAGACTGATACAGACTTTTATGTGAAAGTAATTATGCTTGTTGCATTCTTCCGTAGTTCAATATGGCAGAGTAACTATGCAGTTTCTGTGAGAAAATGTGTTCACATTTATCTCAGTTAAGATCCTTACATGGTGGTCATTAATAATGAAGACTTTTTTACATATTACATATCTTACTGCTCAGTCATCTATAAATCCAAAATACACACATATTAGTTGATCAAAACACAGCTGGAAAGTTCCACTGCACTAAATGTCACATGCATAAATACAGACACACACCCCGACACAAGGCCATGAAAACAGCAACACATGCATCCTCTATTGACCTAGGAAATCCTATTAACCTAGGAAACCAACCTGTTTTCTTGCCATAATGTAAAAAGTTCAATAAACATGCTGTAAATCATTATGGACAACATAAATTATTGCTTGTCTGGGGCCAATATTAAGAAGCTATTTGCAAGTTTGTAGCGACAAATATTGGTATGCTGTATATCAAAAACTTGCATCTTATGTGAAGGACTTTCCTTTTACTTAGTGCGTTTCTGTAATTTTCAGAAAGAAATTCTTTAGCCACTAACTTCAGTAATGAAACACAACAGAGGAATAAGGTCTCCACCCACAGAAACTATTGAGAAAATATTAGATGGGATTTTGTGTTGTTCCTACTCATTATTGGGAAGGACCCATATGTTCATGTAACTCTTGATGTTGTATAAATGCTCTTCCCAGGGCATTCAAGGTTTTTCAAACCTGAACTCAGGCTGCCTGTTCAACTGGACTTGACCCTCCACACCTGTGCCCCTTCACTTTGGCTCAAGCTTTTCCTTTTTCTTTGGTGGCTTATTGCTCCTTGCATTCCTAGTTATCTTTCACATCCATTGTGAAACGTTCTCTCACACATCACTTTTCCATGATGCAGAGAAGGAGACATCACTCACATTATATTTTTGTTGTATCCATAACTCTCTCTCTTGAAGGAGCCTTGTCTCAAGAGATATAAGGACTGGGCTCTAAAGACCCTTGGCCCATGTAGTACGTGGTTAGTAAATACTTGTGACATTAAATCAAGGAATGAAATTCCTTCCAAAGCAGTCACCTTAAAAACAGAAAGTACAAAAGGATCTATCTAGTCAAATGTTAAATACCACCATCTCATCTCATTCAGCACACTCCTTAGCAGAGTAGGAAACTTGGGATCACATTCCCAGCATTCAGAATTAGAATTCAGTTCACCGTTAAAGTCATTCAATCCCTCTTATTTTAAAAAAGTGAACTAAAAGTAGGTCAATCAAATCACATTCTCATTTTAACAGTCCCAAGAGTCTATATAGATTTTGAACTGAATTGGCATACTATCGTGGGCCGCTTTCTAAGGGCTTTTCCTCTCGGCATTCAGACTTTTAAGAAAGAAAATTAAGTGATTGGAATAGGGTACAATAGTGAATGCAGAAGAAGGGAAGAAAGATGACTGTGGCCAGAAACATGAGAGAAAGAGAACTATAAGTTTCTTTATTCTAAGAAGCGGTGGGAGAATCTACTTGTTGGCCTGCACAGCGGATGCACCGTTTCTGTGGCTAAGTTTTCCCGATGTTTCCTGTCAAGCCAGGGTTTTAATGAAACAAAAAGATACCGGATCCTTGTCGCTAACACCTCCTCATCCCTTCAGTGCCAGCCAAGAGCACAAGAGCATTTCTCTCAGTTCTTTTATTCTTTTTTTTTCTTTTTCTTTTTTTTTCCACCAAGAACAAGATCTGAGATACGTAAGATCCTGTTTGATTCAAATGTGGAGAAAGAACTGTAGATTTTACAGCCACTGGTTACCTGTTGCTGTCAATAGCTGTATTGTCTGTATTTTACCATGTAGCCAGTGCTTTAAAAATTTTGAGCAGAGTAAGTTTTAGATTTTTAAAGATAAAGCTATTTTTCTTGGGAAAGAGAGCCAGTATTCCTCGTAGTTTAATGTCTCAAAAAATGTGAGAATAGAAGGTTTATGCTGTACCCTGCTTGGGGGACTATGAGCGACCTTCTAAAACCAACTTTTGTCACAAAAAAAATCAGAGTTTCTGCTCTTTGGGGTGCTGACCTGGTTTACAGTGTAGCTAGAAGGCCCACGATAAGATATGTAAAATACGAAGAGGTGTAAAAAGAGATTGCTAAAAACAAAAGTCCCTCAAAATGGGACAAATGTTTAGTGAAATGTTATAGAAGTCAGTGCTCTGTTCAATAAAAATAGTTTAAATATTACTGACACTAACAGGCAAACAGAAATTATTTGCAGACCTCTGTAACTTCCGTGTTTGGTGGACAACAGTGGTAAGAAACTGAATTCAGAAAACTTGTTCAGGCTAGAATAAGATAAAGGACCCACTAAAACACATAATCACTCATACTGAAAAACAAGTCATTATTTTTTAACTGTCAACTATACTAATATAATAGATAATTTAAGAAATTATTTTGAAATGTTTGTTTTAGTATATCCAGAACAAGATATGAGCATTATAATTTAAGGAATACAAAACTAAGAGAAAATAAAACATCTGAGAAAAATTATTACAATACTTAAATTTTTAATTAAAAGACACTGAAAAAGAGAGTACTTATTGAAATAAATAGTGATGCTGGATAGAATACTAGATTACTAAAATGCTAAAAAGCTATTTGGTTGTATAATAGCTAGAAGTAGCAGTATTTGAACTAATCACCAATTGGCAAATAGCTGTGAAGCAGTTTTATATGGAACTTACTTTGGGAAAATCAGGTTTTAAAACAATTATATAGGGAATGAATTAGATTATCAAAGTTTTAAAGCTATGAGCACAGCGAAGAATTGGGTGAATTAAACACTAATTTTTAAGAGATGCAATATTTTCATCCTGCTGTTTAAAGAGGCTTTGATTATTTCAGTTATTTTAAATGAGGCCTGAGTTAAACATTCAGTATAAGAAGCCTCATATGAAGTTCAGCCATTCTGGTTATGGTCCTTTGGAGCTGATATTAATCATAAAGTTACGTGTAGTCTGCTTTCAGAAAAGCTTATTATGACCAGAAGTTTTTGAAAAGAGATTTTTTTTTAAAGCAGAAGGAGCAGTATAATATTGGAAAATGCAGGTAAGAGTTCTGTGATTGACTTTGGAGGGAGTTCCTCCCATCCTGAAGCAGGCTTTATGTGAATGCTTACAGCTAAAGGTTACATTTTTAACAGCAGAATTTTATTTTTGCATTATATCCATTCATAATTAAAGTGTTGGTGTTTTCTTTTAAGTTATTAGCTTAACATATGATAATACAAATTAATCAGTAAATGTGATTGAGATAATGGGTGTTTCGTATGATACTGTGAGCTCCACCATTAAAAATAATCCTCTCGACTTCTCCCCGATTTGTCTCCTTCCATTTTCAGGTAAGCTTTTGGAATGTGTCCTGTACACATCATCTCCATTTGCTCTACTTCTGTTTGCTTCTGAACCCTCTCTAAACAGGATTCTGTTTCCACCACTCCAAACAGCTGTCCTAGTCAATTTCACCAGTGCCCTAAAGACCACTACCTCCAGTAGGCAATGTCCCTGGTCCACATTTTATTGACCTGCAAGCAGCTTTTGACAATTATCACTGTCTTTTTGGAGAGGCTTTGTTCACATGACTTGCAGAACACCACACTTGCCTGGTTTTCCTGGCTGTTACACTGACCACCTAGTTTACTGTCTGCCTCAATCACTTTTGCCAGTTCCTCCTCATCTCCCAACTTCTAAACATTGGAGTCCCCCAGACTTATTCCTTGGGCCACTTTTCTTTTCTGTCTACACTATTTGCATGGTTCTCTCATCCCTATATTCTCTACATGGGTAACTCCTAGATTTTTATCTCTAGGCTAGACTCTTACCTGAACTCCAGAGATATATATGCAACTGCCCACTTCTGTATTTAATATACCTCAAACTTGAGGCGTCCAAAATTGAGTTCTGGCTCTTCCTCCAACCCCATTCCTAACTTCCACTGTCTGCTTTATCTCAGTAAATTACTCTTTCTGTTACTCAGGCCAAAGTTCTTGAGGTCATCTTCTCTCACACAACTTATATTTACTCTTATCAGCAAGCTTCTCCCAGATTGGTTTTTCTTACGATCTGCAACCACTGTTACCCTCTGTCTGAGCCTCCATCACTTCTTACTTGGATTATTTCACTAGCTTCCCACGGGTCTCCCTGCTTTGCCTCAGAAATCAGCTGGGTGATTTTTGTTCAAATGTAAGTTAGATCATGTCATCCCCCTAATTTCCTGTCTCACTCAGAATAAAAGGCAAAATCTCTACAGTGTTCGTCCAGCCTTCAGGCAAGAGTTATATGTGAATTTTCAATTGTGTGAGTGTCAGCACCCCTAACTCTACATGGTTCAAGGGTCAAATGTACTTGTCTAATCGCCTCCCCTGCCCTCACTTCTGCTCCAGCCTCACTGGCCTCCTTGGTGCTCCTGAGTCACTCAAGCATGTTCTCCATCAGGCTGTGTTTTTGCTGTTCCCTCCACTTAACGTCCTTCTTCTATAACTCTGTATGACCCACCCCTCACCCCCATAGGTTTTTGCTCAATGGCACTGTTTTTATCGTGGACTTTCCTGGATACCCTGTTGTAAAGTAAAATTGTAACTATCTTTCTTCCCCCCATCTTTCTTTTATTGCCCTCTATTTATTTTTCCTACTTAGTACTTATCCTTATATATGTTTTTAAATTGTGTTTTTCTCTGTCTCTCCCCACTAGAACCTAAGTTTCATGAGGGTATGTGGTTAATTAGCTCCAGTCGCCAGCACAGTGCCTGGCACAGAATAGTGCTCAGTAAATCTTTGTTAATGAATAAATAACTAAAATTACAACCCCCATTTGTTTGATCTTAGGTGATATCACTGTGTTTTTCTTTAGTTTGCATTTCATAGATGTCTTAAGCTCTCCTTATATTTTTGACATTTCATGTAACTTTTCATTAAATTGACCTTGCAAACATCATATAGTCATTTTTTGTCTTTATCTGGAATCTTAGTGTATTTTTCAACATCTTTACTTCATCTCATATTGTTAATTCAATTTCATATTTATGCATCCTAATTGTTTTACATACTCTGGTTTTTACCTTATGCACTGTCTAGTTTTTGCATTTATCTTTTCCTGGATCATTTTATTTATTTATTTACTTACTTACTTATTTATTTATTTGTTGCATTTTTTTATTCTGTTCAAGTACATTTGTCTCCATTTTCCCGTCACCACTTTCCCTCATCCCACACACCGCCACCTCCCACCCTCAATTCTTCCCCCCTTCGTCTTTGTCCATGGGTACTTTATACATGTTCCTTGATGACCCATCCCCTTTTTTCTCCTGTTATCCCCCTCCTTTCTGTTTACTGTCAGTTTGTTCTTTATTTCAATGTCTCTGGTTACATTTTGCTTGCTTGTTTGTTTTGTTGATTAGGTTCCTGTTAATGGTGAGATCATATGGTATTTGTCTTTCAACACCTGGCTTATTTCACGTAGCATAATGCTCTCCAGTTCCATCCATGCTGTCACAAAGGGTAGGAGTTCCTTCTTTCTTTCTGCTGCATAATATTCCATTGTATAAATGTACCACAGTTTTTTTGTCCACTCATTTACTGATGAGCACTTAGGTTGCTTCCAGCACTTGGCTATTGTAAATTGTGCTGCCATGAACATTGGGGTGCACAGGTTCTTTTGAATTGGTGTTTCAGGATTCTTAGGGTATAATCCCAGCAATGGAATTGCTGGGTCAAAAGGCAGTTCCATTTTTAGTTTTCTGAGGCAATTCCATACTGTTTTCCACAGTGGCTGCACCAGTCTGCATTCCCACCAACAGTGTGCTAGGGTTCCTTTTTCTCCACAACCTCTCCAACATTTGTTTGTTGATTTGTTTATGATGGCCATTCTCACTGGTGTGAAGTGGATCTCATTGTGGTTTTAATTTGCATTTCTCTGATGGCTAGTGATGTTGAACACCTTTCAAATGTCTCTGGACCCTCTGTATGTCCTCCTTGGAGAACTGTCTGTTCAGGTCCTTTGCCCATTTTTTAATTGGATTGTTTGTCTTCCTGGAGTGAAGTTGTGTGAGTTCTTTATATATTTTGTAGATCAAACCCTTGTCTGAGGTATCATTATCAAATATATTTTCTCATATGGTTTGTTCCCTTTTCATTTTGCTGTTTTCTTTAGCCATGAAGAAGCTTTTTATTTTGATGAAGTCTCATTTGTTTATTCTTTCCCATATTTTAAATTCTTATTTGATTTTAACTAGTAGAATGCTTAAATTGTTCCCTCTAATTGTCAAGAGAGAAGGCCCTTTGAGTCTTTAGCAATAGCAGACATGAAATACATCACCCACCACCAACAGTCTTTTTCCATATTACCAACCTGCTTCCTCCAACTTCTATGTTTCTGTTATTCAGTATTATAAACATGGATCTCCTTTTTTAAATATAGAACATTGTTATTCAATTACTGTTCTTCATATTTTCTCTGGACATTCATAATTAGTTCAGCAATTAGCTCTATAAGATACATCTGGATTACTTTTTATGTCTTAGACCTTACAGTTTGTTGTTAAATATCATAATTTTATTATTCTTGGATTCCTCCTTGTAGTAATTGTTTAAAGGAGACTTAGGTGACTGGTTTTCTGTATCACACATACACACATTTTTATGCATGTAAACTTTACAGGCAGGAAGGGGGTGGAAAGAAGTATTCAAAGTCATGAAAGGCAAGGACCTCCATCCAAGATTACTGTATCCAGCAAAGCTATCAATTAGAATGAAAGGGCAGATAAAGTGCTTCCCAGATAAGGTCAGGTTAAAGGAGTTCATCATCACCAAGCCCTTATTATATGAAATGTTAAAGAGACTTATCTAAGAAAAAGAAGATTAAAAATATGAACAGTAAAATGACAACAAAGCCAGAGCTATTAACAACCAAACCTAAAAAAAAATAAAAACAAACTGAACAAACAGCTAGAAGAAGAACAGAATCACAGAAATGGAGATCACATGGAGGGTTATCAGTAGGGGAGTGGGACAGGTAGAGAGGGGGAAAATGTACAGTGAATAGGAAGCATAAATCTTAGGTACAAAATAGACAGGGGAAGGTTAAGAATAGCATAGGAAATGGAGAAGCCAAAGAACTTGTATGTTTGACCCATGAACATGAACTAAAGGTGGGGAATGTGGGTGAGAGGGGGGTGTGTAGGGTAGAGAGGAATAAAGGGGGGGAAATGGGACAACTGTAAAAGAAAAAAAAATTTAAAGGAAAAAAATAAAATGTCTTGAAGACAAAATAAAATGAAGAAATAAAAGATTAATAATTTAATCCTTTAAAATGTGCACATATATCATTTTCTTCATGATAATGTTTTCCCTTGTCTTTGGAAATATATTTTAAGATTATAAGATTATAATTGCAGATATTCAGAAATTCAACTCAAAATTCCACCAGAGATAAATATTTTTAACATTTTAGTTTACCTCTTCCCTGACATTTTTCTAAGTATGTACACATTGCACACACACACAGAGCAGGGAGGGAGGGAAAGAGACATAGAGAGATAAGCATTTTTAACAAAGATTGCCCTGTGTGTGGCTTAGCGATTTGACTTTTGAATTTAAAATATTGCAAATTATTTGCCATGTCGTGAAACATTGTGACTTTAAATTGCTGAATTAGTTAGAATATGGCTGGATTGCATGTTGAAACCTCAACTGACTGTGTGTCTCAAGTAAGAATCAAGTTTATTTCTCTTTTGCATATCTGTCCAGACTTAGAGAGCACTCTCCTACAAAGTCAATGGTGATGATAGTCTGCACTCAAAAATGTCAGAACCCAAAGTCCTTTTATCTTGTTGTTCCACCACCTCTGGGGTATTATTCTCTTCCTTGTGTGTCCCTGATGACTCACAACTCTGTCAGTGGGAGGGGTAAATAGGGAAATGGCAAGGCCTACATTTTTATGTTTTTTTGAAGTTACAATCCTGAAGTTGTACTTCGCACTTTGCCAGAACTTATCCACATGTCTACAAGAAAAACTACAAAGTTCAGAGAATATTCTGGATAACCAGGTGCCCCGCTAAACATTTTGTTACTGTAGAAGGAGGAGAGAATGGAGAAATTAATAATCATTGTCAAATAGTATTCCATTAAACTCTGTTCTGGCCAGGTTTCTGCTGTTATTCACAATGTATTAATGAACATCCTCACGCTTCCATATCTGTTCCCTTGTAAATATTAGCTTTCTAAGAGTGGCCAAAATTTTCTGAATGTGCATCAGGTGCTAGATAGTATGCTAATGTTTTATATATATTTTCTCCACTAAATATAGTAACCATAATATGTAGTTACTCTCCTTGATCCTCATTCAGGGATATGACTGAGGAAGTCAGGAGTTCTTTAGAAGGCTTAGAACATTAAATAACAAAGTGTTTCCCCCATGCTGGCCTGCTCTGTCACCCGTGCAGTGGCATGTGGCAAGACCATTGCCTACCATCACCCATCCAGCCCGATGCCCTGGCCCTACAACTACCTGGTGATTGGTGGCAGCTCTGGGGGCTGCTGGTACTCACTAGGTGGTGGAACTGCATGCCAGGGTGGCGGTGGTGGAGAGCCGCAAGCTGGGAGGCACTTTCGGGAATGTCGGATGTGTGCTCCAAAAGGTAATGTGGAACATGGCTGTGCACTCTGAATTCATGCACAATCATGCTAATTATGGCTTTCAAAGTTGTGACAGTAAATTCAATTGTCAAGGTTATAAAGGAAAAGCAGGATGCCTATGTGAGCTGCCTGAACACCATCTATGAAAATAATCTAACCAAGGCCCTTATGGAAATCATCCCTGGCCGTGCATCATTCACAGGTGATCCTAAGCCCACAGTAGAGGTCAGTGGGAAAGAATACACTGCTCCTCACATCCTGAATGCCACAGGTGGCTCCCCCTCACATCCACAGGAGAGCCAGATCCCAGGTGCCAGCTTAGGAATAAGCAGTGATGGATTTTTTCAACTGGAAGAATTGCCTAGCTGCAGTGTCTTTGTTGGTGCAGGACGCATTGCTGTGGAGATCCTTTCTGCTCTGGGCTCTAAGACATTACTCATGATAAGCATGATAAGGTTCTTAGAAATTTTGATTCAATAATCAGTTCCTACTGCACTGAAGAGCTGGTGAATGCTGACACAGAGATCCTGAAGTACTGGCAGGTCAAGGAAGTGAAAAAGACTTCCTCAGGCTTGGAGCTCTCCATGGTTACTTTGTTTCCTGGTAGGAAACCCAGCTTGACCAGGATTCCAGAGGTTGACTACCTACTCTGAGTCTTTTGGGTGGGACCCAAATTTCAGGGGCCTGAATTTAAACAAAGTGGGGATTCAAACTGAAGACAAAGGTCACATGATTGTAGATGAATTCTAGAATACTAATGTAAAAGTCATCTCTGCAGTTGGGGAGGACTGTGGAAAAGATCTTCCTTCAGTTGCCATAGCTGCTGGTTGGAAACTTGCCCATAGGCTTTTTTAATGCAAAGAAGAATCCACATTAGACTATGACAACATCCCCAGTGTGGACTTCAGCCACCCCCCTTTTGGCACAGTGGGACTCACAGAAGATGAAACCATTTCTAAATGTGGAAAAGAAAATGTGAATCAACTTTACCCCAATGTATCATGCAGTTACCAAAAGGAATACAAATGTGTGATGAAAATGGTTTGTGCTAACAAAGTAGAGAAGGTGGTTGGAATCCACATGCAAGGAACTGGGCGTGATGAAATGCTGCAGGGTTTTGCTGTTGCACTAAAAGTGGGAGCCACAAAAGCCGACTTTGACGACACAGTTGCCATTCACCCTACCTCTTCCAGAGAACTGGTCACACTTCCAGTTGAGAACTTAGAGTTTCATGTGGCTAGCAGTTGGGCCAGTAGACCTTTTGAAAAGTACCAATCACATTTACTTAAACTGTTTCCACTTCATGTATTTCTTTATTGTAATCAGGATCTTCTGTTAGTGGAAATTTTCAGTAAATATTAGAATTTGTTTATGTAATTGGAAATTTGTTTTATTTTCCCAGACTGATTTTCATTTGATCACTTCTCACAATAATTAATATTTTAAAGTTTTTTTTTTATTAACAGCTCTGTGTTAGCTGACTGTTTTGTTATTTTTCAGGCTCAACCCAAGTGTAAAACTATATGAACTACCATTAAATTAATATACTTGAAAGAATATAGCTTGCCACGTTTTATAGAGGAAGATAACATGAGCTGTTCACATTTAAATAAGGCAAGTGCACAGAATTTTTTGTTGTTGTTTTGAAGCCAGTACTATGCTCTTTGTATTACAAAGCTGCCTCAAGGCAAGTGATGGTGAGTCTGTGGAGAGAAGGGAACCCTAGTACACTGTAGGTGAGAGTGCAGACTGGTGCAGCCACTGTGGACAACAGTATGGAACTGCCTCAGAAAACTAAAAATGGAACTGCCTTTTGACCTGGCAATTCCACTGCTGGGATTATACCCTAAGAATCCTGAAACACCAATTCAAAAGAACCTATGCACCCCAATGTTCATAGCAGTGCAATTTACAATAGCCAAGTGCTGGAAACAGCCTAAGTGCCCATCAATAAATGAGTGGACCAAAAAAACTGTGGTATACTTACACAATGGAATACTAGACAGCAGGAAGAAAGAAGGAGCTCCTACCCTGTGTGACATCATGGATGGAACTGGAAAGCATTATGCTAAGTGAAATAAGCCAGGTGTTGAAAGACAAATACCATATGATCTCACCTATAAGTGGAACCTAATAAGAAAACAAACAAGCAAACAAAATATAACCAGAGACATAGAAATAAAGAAGAAACTAACAGTAACAAGAGGGGAGGGGGAAGAGGGATAAGAGGCAAAGAAGGTGAAGGGTTTTCAAGGAACATGTATGAAAGACCCATGGACAAAGACCCTGGGGAAAGGGGGATTGAATGTAGGAGGTGGGGATGGGTAGAGCGGGGGAGAGTAATGGAGGGAAAATGGGGACAACTGTAATTACACAACAATAAAAAAATAAATCTATAAACCTAAAAAATTAAATGTGTTACTATATGGCAAAAAAATAAAAAATAAAAACATATAACACAGGAGGTCTTTCTCCCTTATTTTATTCTTTCTTTTAAATGATTAAAAATTATTTATTGCTTTTATGAGATGAAGTACTTCAAACTTGGGAAAGATTTGAGGAGGCTGGCTACATAAATGACTGATATTTTAGAAGTGATTCAAGAAGGAGAGTGTCCCTTACTCTCCTAAGTGTTTATAGTTCAATGGAAGATTTCAGTTTTTGTATGTGTTCTTGCCATTTTATTTTTTTCTAAAAACAATTACCAAAAACTTGAAAATAAAATCACATTCCTATAATATGGAACCTAATCAACAAAACAAACAAGCAAGCAAAATATAACCAGAGACATTGAAATTAAGAACAAACTGACAGTAACCAGAGGGGAGGTGGGAGGGGACAACAGGGGGAAAATTGGACAAAGCCAAACGGGGATGGGATCAAGGGTAGGAGGTAGGGATGACTGGGGTGGGGGAAGTAGTGGGGGAGAAATGTAGACAACTGTACTTGAACAAGAATAAAAAAATGTGAAAATTTTTTTTAAAAAAGATCACATTCTTCTTGGAAAAAAAGGAAGTGTTAAATAGCTTTGTCACATTCATAAGCCTAATAAATGGTTGGTTAACATAAGATTCAGATCCAGGACTATCTGACTTCCAAATCCTACTTTTTACTATCTAATTACTGTTTTAGGGTAAATCATTGGAAGAAAAGGTTCTGCCACAAAGTTATGCATAAGGCTTTTGATTGTCTGGAAAGCAGATCCCCTTGGGTGCTCCTGTCAGTGGTGTATGGGAGGGTCCTTTGTGATTACATCTGTCAAAGGCAAAAAAAAATTTTAAATAATGAAAACCCACTCTTGTTTTAGTTTGCATTTAGTTTACATTTATTAATGGATAATTGGTTTAAACATTTACATATTTATTATTATTTATTATTATTTAAATTTCTGTTTTTGTGAACAGCATTTTGCACAAATCCCTGGCACTGAGATATTCCTGTCTCTTTTATTTGGAGATAATTAGAACTCTTTTCTTAAACATATATATACACACATATACACATACATACATAAGTATACATATGTATATACATATATACACATACACCTGTGCATACATGCATGCATGCATGTGTACGTGTACATATATACATATATGTGCATGGATATATTTGTGTGTGTTTTCTGATTTCCCCCCATGTCATTGGACTTTGATGTAGTTTATTAGATTTGTGGGAGAATGCACTATGTCCATTTATTTATGTGATACCTTTTTGGGATTTATCATTATGAAAGTCAATTGATTTCAAAAGTGAAAGATAGCCTAAATGTCATGGTAGCTAATTCTTGCATGAAAGGCTCACCCTAATTTAAAAAAAAAATCCCATTCCTCAAGTTTAGAGGACTGCAGTGAAATATGTTCTCTGATGGCTTTTAGTTTTATAAACTATCTCTGTTATTTAAGTATCTTTAGCTATTTTGAGATCCAAATGCTTAGAAAAGATATGTCATTTCCTTTCTAAAACAGAGGTTGCAGCCATGATTTACAGAGCATAAAAATAAGCCTTTACCTCAGACAAGTCTGGCTGTGAACCTAAAGAGAAAAATAAATAAGTCCTGTCTCTCCTCTGTTCTCTTCTAGTCATGTTTTGCCCCAGTCCAGCCCTACAGATGTAGGATAAGCATAGTTATATATTTTGTGGAGACAGATATTCAGTTCCAGTCATTTAAGAAAATGGGGCCACATAGGAGGTTGAAAGTGTTGAATGGGATTGTTCCCATTAAGCAGCTTAGAATTCTTGCAGACCACTTGCACCAAAAATAGCAATGCTCCTTTTTTATGAAAACATATTTATTGAGAGAGATATAAAACAATGGTATTTCAAAAGAAATGTAGACAAAGGAGAAAGTACAGATTTTTATACACCCCAGGTTGTGGTACAGGCTCAGTGTAGAAAGTTGTTTTATTATAACCATTGTTACACTTTGATGAGTCTTTTGGTGTTACACACTATTGATCTCAGAAATAGATTTTAGATTTTTTTTCTTAAAGGATCACTTGAGAGTCTTTGTGATGACTCAGACTGGCCTTATCAGGAAAGGATATAAAAGGAATTGGCAACCTATAGTTTGTACCTCAAACAGTTTAAGAAAAATTTTCAAGCAATACAAAGGGCCCAGTCTTTCAGACACTTAATCAGGTCTCACAGAAAATAAACGTTTCTCTTAGCATCTTTCCCCCTTTTTATTTATTTTATTAAATATAACCAGAGACACTGAAATTAAGAACAAACTAACAGTAACCAGAGGGGAGGTGGAAGGGGATAATGGGGGGAAAAGGAGAAGGGTTGTCAGGAACATGTATAAAGGACAAGGACATGGACAAAGCCAAAGGGGGTAGGATCAAGGGTGGGAGGTGGGGTGGCTAGGGTGGGGGTGGGGGAATGGTGGGGGGAAAATGAAGATAACTGTACTTGAACAACAATAAAAAAGAAAGAAATTTTAATTACTGCTTACTTTCAATATTATTTTGTATTAGTTTCAGTGGTACAGCCTAGTGGTCAGACAATCACATACTTTAGAAAGTATTACCCCCGATATTTCCAGCTCCCACCTGGTATGATACGTAGTTACTGCAATATTATTGACTAGATTCCCTATTCCCTATGTTTCATTTTACATCCTCCTGACTACTTTGTAACTACCAATTTGTATTTTATAATTCCTGTACTTTTTTCACCCAGTCCCTCAGCCTCCCTCCCTTCGTGCTACTGAACAAAAAACAAACAAACTAATTAATTAAAAAGTGGGCAGAGGACCTGAATAGACACTTCTCCAAACAGGGCATACAGATAGGCAATAGACATATAGAAAGATGCTCAACATCAATAATTGTCAGAGAAATGCAAATTACAACCACAATGAGGTATCACTTCGTACCTGTCAGAATGGCCATCATCAATAGTTGGCAAGGATGTGGAGAAAAGGGAACCGTGGTGCATTGTTGGTGGGAATCATACTGGTGAACCCACTGTGGAAAAAAGTACAGAGACTCCTCAAAGCATTAAAAATGGAACTGCTTTTTGACCCAGCACTTCTGGGTGTTTATCCAAAGAAACCCAAAACAGTAATTTGAAAGAATATATTCACCCCTATGTTCATTGCAGCTTTATTTACAATAGCCAAGGTATGGTAGCAACCCGAGGGCCGATCGATAGATGAGTGGATAAGTTGTGGTGCAAATATACAACAGAATGTTATCCAGCCCCCTTCCTGATTTATTCTTCTCCCGCCCTCCCCAGATTCAGGATACTTCAGGCTCCACTTGGAAAGCCAGCATCACTCTTCTTCCACCTCTTCCGGTTCCTCCTTTTGTCAAGTTTCCTAGGTTCCCAAATTAGTTAGCAGTTCTGCCTCTTTTTTCAATCAAATCTTGATTTCTTTATCTTGACTACTGAGTTGCATATTTCTTCACTGATTGATCCCTATAATTCATGCTGATCTGTAAATGACCAAAATTAATAAGAACAAGGGTACATTTTAAAAGACAAGCATATTAACCCTAGTAATTCTGTAACTGGTATAAGTACAGAGCAGGTGTTTTGAGGAGTTGGGACAACACGCTCTCTGGGGTAGGATGTTTGCCACTGCTTTGCACATGTAACTTCATTCTCTTTTCTCTCCACTGGCATTTTACCTTAATCTCTAGATTGGCAGTGGGTTTATCTAATAATCAGCGTTGCTTGTGTGAAAAGACACTAGCTTGATAATTTCTTCATTATTGATTATAGCCATTTGTTGAGACATTCATGGTACCAAATACTTCATATGCTCCTATAGTCTTTATTATGCTATGATAGAGATTATCATTGTTGTTCTTATTATTCATCTTTTAGCTTCCTTAAAGTCATAACTGGAAGGTGGCAGAGCTAAGATTTGAACCCAAGTCTGCTGATTTCAAAACCTCTGCTTTTAACCCTTGCACTGTTCTGTAAAAATGGTTTTTCTTACAATAGTGCTAGGAGTTAAGGTTTGGCATAAATTAGCATAGACATTTCAAGGCACTAATATCTGGGGCTAAGAGGGATCACGATTTTTAAAACCAGAGTTTTGAGTGTTTTACATTGCTACTTTTGCTTTCAGGCTTCCTGCTGCCATGGTGTTCTGAGAAGTATGGACATTTTTCACTCATTATTCCACTCCCTTTGTGCATTTCTTGGTTTCCAGAGCTTTCTGGTTGGTTAGTCTAACTGCTCTGTCACTTCTTGTCTTAATGGCCACACTTCACCAGGGTTCCTCCCTTTCACTCTCAATAAGGTCTTGTTCACTTTCCTCAGTGAGACAGAAACCTGAGCCACAGTCTGCTACCTATCTCTCAGCATTTCTCCACCTAGAATTGTGCACATCAGCTTTCTCTGCCTTTTCCCCAGGTGATATGCAGTGAATATGTTTACTGTGAGAAACACTAAATGATCGTAGCAGCAAGAAATACAAAGCAGCATGATGGTATATAAGGCAAAATTATCCATTTCATGCATTCATCCCTCATTTAATCAGTCAACTAGAGTTTTTGGGCACCTGTTATTTTCCCTAAAACATTGTGGATCCATTGGTTGCCCTAGCTTAAAAGATAACAAAATAAGATTTTTCCCCAATAAAGTAGAAAAGTAACATGCATTTTTAGTCTATTTAAATACTGTAGTAGCGGAAAGTGACTTGAAAATGCATAGCAAGATGTATGACCCCTTCGGGTGCTGAAACGATAAACCATATAAGCATTTAGAGGCTTCCAAGAATATGTGCAGCCCTCATAGATTTCACCTGAGTCAGTGAGTTCCCTTCAGAGAAGATCTCTTTTAACCATGGAAGTATTTGATGTATTTTCTCAAGTGCTGTGCATTGTGTTAGTATGAAAAGAATTTCAAAGAAATAGGACATAGATCTTTCCCCAATTCCCCCCCCAAAAAAGTGGTATTGTTGTGTACACTTCAGAAGGTATCTATGCTATTAAAGGAATTTCTTTAAAATCTTTAAACTGCTGTTTTGAGTAACTATGATTTTATACATATATAAAATTGGTATCATCTCTGCTAAATTCAGTAGTATTTTCTGGAACATGAGAAGCTGAAGTTTGGTCTCTATCCTTACTTTTTTTTTTAATAATGATTTTCTTCCCTACAAGAATAGTGGCAAATTCATTTTTATTACTATACTTCTTTTGGGTAGATAAAGGAGTAATCTTGAATGTGTTTCTTTTGAGTAAACTGACAAGTCTAGCCAAGAAGTGGGGCTGACAGCTTTGTTTGATGCTCTATGCATCAGAATGAGGTGGATGCTACTCTAAATATATCCTGCTCCAAAGAGAAGGATTTCACATAAAAACTTATAATCTACCAAAGAGTTCAGGAGAGCTCTTCCTAAGTAGTTTGGGTTGATTAGCCTCAGGGGAAAACTAATGGAGAGTGTATATGTGAGAAATAGAAGAAGGCATGGAACAGAATGGTTACTGATGAGCATGTGTGAGGTGAAATGAAGCAACACCACCGAAGGAAAGCCAATCAGTCTAATGCTTCTGTTTATTCATTAGTATGAAGCCTCGGATTGTTGTATTCTAAATTTTCCGAGATTAAAAACTGCCATCCTGTTTTCTCTCTCTCTCTTTGTTAGCTTCTCTTAACATTCAAGTCTTAGGATATTAGCCTCAAACAGTAGTGATGAGAACGTCTCTATTCCTCTTCTTTACAAATCCTATTAGGCATTGCAGTTCACATCCCAGTTCAAACCAATTACATTTCTTTTTCAGTCATGACTCAGAATGTCTCTAATTTCTAATGCCTGGAGATGTATTCACATTTGATTTCCAGATCTCTCAAAATACATTTCCTGCATTTTTATACCATGTATTCTTAATACTTCATATGTAACATTCTGAATACATGGAACATTAATTCTACAATCTTACAAGTTCTTATCTTGTTTTTTTTACATTACCAGAAGTTTTGTTTTATCTTTAAAGTACTGAAAGCTCAGATTTCATTTGAACAGAGTGATCATTTAGGACCCGTATCTAGTTTCTTTCACACTGTCTCTCCCTCCTGAGGAAGCTTAGATCCTGGAGCCCTTGGGAGTTAGAGCTGAGGCTAGGAGACAGTAGGTGGCTGAGGACTTGGGAAAAAGGGAGGCCTGTGCTTCAGGCCCAGGCAAGGGCTACATCTGATTGGAAGGCTCCGCACAGCTCTGTGCAGGCCAGGCTGGGGTAGAGGGGCAGCGTTCAGTGGGAGTTCGACACATCTCCTAAAACAGTGTTACATGGTGGAATTGGATTGAGAGTGCCTTCTGTGGATTTTGGGGGAGATTTGTCTCCCCAAATCTTGAGGTTTGGGATGAAAGACTTTTAACTGCACACAAATTCTGGAACTATTATTTGTGACTCTAGGAATCTAGTTATGTAATAGTAGTAACAACTGTACTCTCTGTGGGTAAATGTTGGAGCCGGCATTCCCCTTGGAGCAGACCCATATCCATTTTCTGAATAAAATTCTGGCCCAGTCAATATTTGCTCTTATAGCCAAAGTCTGAGCAGAGTTGGGACACCCATTCACTGAGCTATTGGGTTGGCCAAAAAGTCTGTTTAGTTTTTCTGTATAATAAATGACACATTTTTTCAATTTACCAATAACTTTATTGATTTGGCTATTTTGAGTATGTTGGCTATCTCCTACTATTGACTTCAATGGGCAGAGACCAGGGATGCAGCTAAACATCTTTCAATAAATAAGACAACCCTATAGCAAAGAATTATTTGGCCAAAGTGTCAATAGTACCAAGAAACTTCACAAACCACTTTTGACATTCAATCAGTCACAGCACCTTTTGTGTAGACTGCACAAATCTTTTTTTGTGTTTCAGCTGCATTTTAATCTTTCTTGTAGTAATAAAGCATAATACACCAAAAGGGTTGCATATCTTCTTCCATCTTCAATGTTAAAATGACTGCACAAAAATTCACCAATTTTGATTTTTTTTTAAAATGCACACTGATATGATAGCTGTCACAATACAAAGTAACAAAATTGTTTCAAATGAAGTTAAAGACTACTAAGCACTACTAGAGACACCATACAGAAAAAAAATAAAGGGATTTTTAGGCCAACCCAATACAACAGGACATAAAAACAATCATTGAAACCAGAGATACAGGTGTCAAGAATTCGTATTTGGTTTTCAGAGTTAAGAGGTCAAGTTTGGGAGCTGGGAAGAAGTAAGAAACATAATCTGGGAGATGGTAAATAGAAAGGGTGAACTGAAACTAGATGCCAAAGACACAGCCATAAATGTGAACCTGGACCAAAGCCCTGGCAACTCAGGAAACCAGTACAGCCCAGAAGAAGCCTCTTAACCTTCAGGACAGAATACAAACATCACTTTATCTCTAATGCCTTTCTCACTCTCCTGAGAAAGTCATTCCCTCTTCTGTGAAATCATGTTGTTCAGATATGTCTCTCATTGCTAAGATCCAATGGTTTGGTAATTGTTTACACATTTCTTTTTCAATTCCAGTCTGTGAACTTGGTTCCAGAAACTGGCTCACCATAAGGCACTTGAATGGTGTTGAATTAGTAACTCCTTGCTGTATCTGTCTGTAGAGAGCACCAACACATAGTCTTGATACATTGGCTCATCCTGGGATATAGTTAAGGGTAAGTCACATTGTCCCAGTCAATTCAGCGCCTCGCCCTCCCTTCTCTAAATCTTTGCACTGGTCAAAGGATATAGGGATATATGGACATACCTGAAGCCACACGTTTTATCTATGTATTTTTAAAAGATTCTATTTATTTATTTTTAGAGAGAGGGGAAGTAGGGGAGAAACAGAGGGAAAGAAACATCAATATGAGAGAGAAACATGGGTTGTTTGCCTCTTGTATGTGCCCTGACTGGGATCTAACCCACAACCCAGGCATGTGCCCTGACCAGGAGTCAACTAGTGACTTTTTTTCCATGGAACATTGCCCAACCAACTGAGCCATGCTGGTCAAGGCATATATGTATTTTTTGATGAGCAGTCTGATCAGTGTTTGGGACACAAAATGGAGATGATGAACTCCATCCCTGCAAGGTCTAATGCTAAGCATCATGACTGCTGTTTCTTATACATGACCCGTGTGCCAGTCATTGTTAAGTGTTTTTCATTTTTCATGTAATTTAACTGTAACAACAACCTTATAAAACTTGTTTTACCCATTTTACAAATATGAAGTATAGAGAAGTCAAATAACTTTCCCAATATCATGCAGCTAGTAAGTAGATGGTTTGGATTAAAGTGTCTAGGCCCAAAGAAAAGGGAGAATCTTGGTACTATTTGTCCCAATGTATGTACCCCACTCTCTGTTTCTGATACTTACCACCATAAATGCCCTTAGATTCTGAGTAATAATGTCTCTTTCTTGAGAATTTAAGTAGTAAAGAGAGCACTACTCAAGAATTCCCTTCCATAATTCAGACAAAGACATTATGCATCTCAGAAATCTCATTTTCATATCACAATTTACTCAAACTGAGAAAGCAAAACTAAAAATACGAATAAGGCAATGTACTATAAAGTTATATAAGCTATTTTTAAGTAAATGGTATTTCAAAAAAGATGTATTTTATTAAAATGATTAGTAGTGGAAACAGAACAATAAGATATTAGAATCTTCTCTGTATGTTTGTATTCAGCTACATGTCCATCTAGTTCAACAATTTCTGAAGCATCTAAATGTGTGCATCGTGAATAGCAGCTCTCATCCAATGTGTGGTTCAATTGTATTGGAAAAGAATATCAACTCTAAACCATATATTTCTTAGTTTTATTCTGTTCTTTTTAAAAAAAATGCTGATGCATCCTTAATGTTTCTTTCTGTCTGTGTCATATTTTAGTTTCTGCATCAGATTTATTTTTCATCTAGCCTTTCTTGTGGGGCTTCAGATGTTAGTTCTCTCTAGTCTTATAGCTCCTCTTCTGTAAAATGGATCGTATACTTCTTTAATGGTTCTACTTTTCTACTACCTTTTAATTACAAGTGACAACACTTTAGATAAGCCCTTCTTCAAAATTAGAAACTTGAATAAATGGAGACTTTAAAATAGGTCACTAAATAGCCATTTAAAATCTAAAAATGCTCTTAATAAGCAGTGTTCAGGCTGGAATAATATCATATATGACTGTGTAGTAATAGTGCTACTCATCTTTTTGAAATAAATGTCAGGTAGACTGGGATAAGGATTAGCAAAGTGCAAATATTGAGCAAATTATTTTTGTAGTGGAAAAATCTATATTGTTGAATTCTTCATGGAACAGTCATTGGTGCCTGAGGATTTCATGGCAATTTTTTAAGGAGTTGTAGGATATCAATGTTTAGACTTTAGTGTTATTGTGACATTTCTGTTTGTTCTCTGTATTAAGTATGTATGCTAAGGTTATTTTGATTTAAACTTTTATATTTTTGAATTAAACCTTAATCTTGCCCTTTACATTTTGCCTTGGATACCCATGCATAGCAGAGGACAGAGATGAGTTGAGAGAGTGAGAATAGGGGAATTTACTGAAAACCTGAGCATCAGATGTGATGCATTTCTGCATCCTGGTCCCAGAATGCCAAAAGGGTGTGGACAGCAGGTATGGATATTTGGAACTCCACAATAAAAAATATGTCTTATGTTGGGATCACTTAATAGTGAAACATCATTTGACAAACTTCACTTACCAAATACATCTATTCTGTATTTTAGTGTGTTTCCCACAATTAAGAAGGGTCAGTCTTTGATTTAAGCAAAGCCTCCAAAATGAAAGTAATCAAAATAAACAAATAACGAACCAAAAGAAAGGAACTCAGAAGAAACAGACAAAGCAGAAAACAAAGTGAAATTTTATAAAATCTATAATTATATATTTAGAGATATTTTGCATTCATAAAAGAATGAGATTTTTTTTAAAGGGCATAAAAACAGAACTAGTCAGAGCCCTTATAAATATTTCTAATAATGAAATAATTGTTTAAATAAACTATCAAATATTGGGTAGAAAATTTTCCTAAAAGTAGAACAAAAATAAAAAGATTGTAGACAATAAGAGAGAGGAGATCATTAAAAGTAGGTTATCAATCCAGAAAATCCAATATCTAACTAATGGGAGTTTCTTAAACATGAGTAAGAGAAATGAAGAAAAACTTATAGGAAGGAAGTATCAAGAAAATATACACTACTGAAAAGCTGGGTTCCCTAAATTGGAGTAGCCAAAATAGACCTACTATAGTCAATGATAAAAAAGATCCAAACCAAAGGATTATGAAAAATTCAAAATACTGAAGATAAAGATTCTGAATGTTTAAAGTGGAAAAAAAAAAGATTCCATATACAAAGGACTGAGAATAAAAAGGCATCAGAGGAATTCCAGTCAAGATGGTGGCATAGGCAGACATGGCTCACCTCTTCCCACAACCACATCAAAATTACATGTAAAATATAGAACCACCAAAAAATATATATAGAGAGAACTACCATCATTCAGAACCATCAGAAATCAAGTTGAATGAAACTCTGACAACTATGGAATTAAAGAAATCACATCCATCCAGACTGGTAGGAGGGACACAGTCACAGGACAGGCTAGTCCCTCACACACAGGTGGTAGATAAAAATTTGGGGGAGATATCTCAGGAGTGAGGAGTCCCAGCCTCACACTAGGCACCCCAACCTAGGGCCCCAGTGCCAGGAAGATAACTCCCCACAACTTCTGGCTGCAAAAACCAGTGGGGATTGAATTGGTGGAAGAAACTTCTAGAGCCCTAAGCAGTTCCTCTTAAAGAACGTACACATCAACTCACCTACTGAGACTTACTCCCTCTGAGCTCCAGCACCAGGGTAGCAGCTTGAAAGGTACCAGTGGTGTACAGGGAGAAACTGAAACGTCTGGCATCGAGGTGAGCAGAGACCATTGCCCCTTTTCTAAACCCTCCCTCCACAGAGCTGGCAAGTTGGTGCCATACATAGTTGGTGAGACTCCATCAAACTGGCCAACACTGTTTGACCTACCTTGGAGATCCTCAGAGGCTCCACTCCACCTAACTTATGGGCCCACCCAAGCTGCTTTTTCCATACAAGTAGTAGGTCTTGGTGCACGCTTCACAACTACCTAAATCATATCAAACAAGCAACAGCTGGCCTCAGTGAGCCCCAGGGCAGTCACTAACAACAGCCAGCCTAGTTTCACAGCTTGGCTTCATCTGGGAATCTCCAAGCCCAGCACAAGCAGCAGCCATCTCAGATCACTTTATACCTCAGGAAGGGTGGCCTGGGCTACACACAGGTGGGAAGCCCCTAAGCACTACCTGGGAATCCCCTGGGCCAGTACACCCAGAGGACAGCTACAGACATCTCGGAGCACCACCACCCTGCACCTGCATGGCTGATTTTCCACAGAGGGCAGAGATGGATGATAAGTGGCCACAGCCATTCCTTGCAACTGACTGGCCTGGGTATATGGCTCCCACCAACATGTCAATAGCAACCAAGGCTCAACTCCAAGTGGAGGGTGTACTCAGCCCACACGAAGGGCACATGTTGAGTACCCAGATTCAGTGATAGGGGAGGCTGTACCACTAGACCCTACAGGATACCTACTACATTAGGCAGTACCATCAAGATTCAGAGTCAAAGCAGCTCTACCTAATACATAGAAACAAACACAGAGAAGCTGCCAAAATGAGGAAATAAACAAACACAGCCCAAATGAGAGAAAAGATCAAAACTGCAGAAAAATAGCTAAATGAAATGGAGATAAGCAATCTCTCAGGTGCAGAGTTCAAAACACCAGTTACAAGGATGCTTAAGGACTTAGTGAGGACCTCAGCACCATGAAAAAAGATCCAGTCAAGGATACACTAATTGAAATAAACAACAATTTATAGGGAAACAACAGTAGAGTGAATGAAGCCAAGAATCAAATCAAAGATTTAGAACATAAGGAGGCAAAAAACAACCAATCAGAACAATAAGGAGAAAAAAGAATCCAAAAAAAATGAGGATAGTGTAAGCAGCCTCTGGGACAGCTTCAGGAGGTCCAACATTAGCATCATAGGGGTACCAGAAGGAGAAGAGAAACAGTCAAGAAATTAGAAATCCATTTGAAAAATTAATGAAAGAAATCTTCCCTAATTTGGTGAAATAAATAGACATTGAAGTCCAGGAAGTACAAAGAGGCCCACACAAGATGGATGCAAAGAGGCCCAGTCTGAGACACATCACAATTAAAATGCCAAAGTTTAAAGATAAAGACAGAATCTTAAAAGCAGCAAGAGAAAAGCAGTTAGTTACCTACAGGGCAGTTCCCATAAATATGTCAGCTGATTTCTCAAAAAATCTTTGTAGGCTAGAGGGGATTAGCAAGAAATATTCCAAGTGTTAAAAAGCAGGGACTTACAGCCAAGATTGTCCTAGCCAGCAAAGATAGCATTTAGAATTGAAGGGCTGATAAAGAGCTTCCCAGACAAGAAAAAACTAAAGGATTTCATCATCACCAAATCATTATTATATGAAATGTTAAAGGGACTTATTTAAGAAAGAGAAAAAGATCAAATCTATGAACAAAAAAATGGCAATAAGTACAAATCTATCAACAATTGAATCTAAAAAACAAACTAAGCAAACAAGAACAGAGATAGAGTCATGGATATGGAGAGTGTTTCATGTTTTCCAGATGGGATGGGAGTGTGAGGAAATGGGTGAAGAGGAGAGGGGATTATGAAGTACAAATAGGTAGTTACAGGTTACCCATGGGGATGTAAAGTACAGCATAGGAAATGGAGTAGCCAAAGAACTTACATTCATGGCCCATGGCCATGAACAATGGTGTAGGGCTTGCCTGAAGGAGTTGGGGGTGCTGGGTGAAGGGGGGCAAAGGAGGAAAAATCAGGACAACTGTAACTGCATAATCAATAAAATATAATTCAAAATATAATAAATAAATAAACACAAAAAGACATCAAATTCCTCAGCATTCACAATGGAAATTAGAGGATAAAGGAGTGTTACATACCTTGAAATATTAGGGGCAAAGTTATTTTCAACCTAGAATTGTGAAGATAGAACAAGACAACCTCAGAAATAGACATTCTCAAAACTTTCATCTCATGCACTTTTTCTCAGAAGCTGCTAGAGGCAGCCTTTTCTCTAGAAGCTGCTTCAGTGCTCCACCAAAAACAAGAGAATAAACCTTTAAGGAAATTTGTGGAATTTGGGTTGCAACCACTGAAACAGCAAATAGAACAAGGGAAAATCTGAGGATAACAACTAGGCAGAAGGCTGTGGTGCCACCAATTGGAACAGAATTTAGAAGATAAACAAAAGAAAAAAATGCTAGATTACCTAATTTGGCATCATTGTTAATATTGTGTCCCTATTCACTGTTCTTTGAGACCCATCAAATATGGGAAACATAAAATAAGATATATATTTTCTGAAGTTGATATATGTCTAGCACTGCTGTGCATCATTATATATTCATTGGTTCTTTTTGTGTTACATATATATTGAGTAATTATTTCGTGCTCTTAAAGTGAACCTCAGACAGAAGGGGGACAGGTATACATTTTTTGAAGGAGGATAACAGCTGCCATTAGAAGAATGTATGGGAGCAAAGGTTCTTAGTGGATTTGGTAAAGAGGGGTCAAGGGAAGAGTAATTTTTAGGCTATCCAGGTTGAGTGTGTTACAAGGGCCCAAGGAAACAAACCAGTGAAGAGAGAGAGAGAGATTGAAGCCCAAGAAATCCTGGAGAAGGTACAACAGTGGGAAACTGTGAGACACTTTTCTTTATGACATACAAGGTCTATAAGTGAAGATAAAAGTAATTAAAAGGTGCAATGGCTTCTGTTTTCTTGGTAATAACACAATGTGTGGTCAGCCCCTCATAGCAAAGGGAGAGATTCAGCACAGTCACTGCTCTGAAAAATGTTGATGACCAGGGAGAGGTAAATGAGTTATAGATGACAGGGAACTTTCCTCTGAGATTATAAATCCTAAATTTGTGGTTTATTCATTCAATGAGTATTTATTTAATACCTATCGTGTGTCTTGGTCAAGTGATGAGTATACAAATAGACACATTTCCAATTCTCATGGAGTTCATAGCCTCGCACATTAAACAAATATCAAAAACTATTACATATGTTATTACTCAAATAGAATTGTGATAAAGACTGCAGTCATAATAGAAAGGATTTGTTTGACAAAGTTGTATTAATATACCATGCAAAGGATGAGAAGTATTGGGCATGGGTAAAGAGGCAGAGAAAAGAGAGAGAGAGAGTAGCAATATCCAGCCAGAGGATGGCTGAGCAAGGGCTGGCTCTCAGGTAACAAGTTGCTTGAGGGCAGAACTTCCCACCCGTAGTGCCATGGTACCTCTACTGGGTGATGGGTGTGTCTAATATTCCTCTCTTCATCTGCTATATGTCAGCCCAGGGTACTGCAGAGATTACTGTTTTCTAACTGAGTCATGATATGAAAAAGTTTGAGAAACCCTACATTAGGGGAACTGACCCTGAAAAGCACCTGAATCAATTGCAAGGTGCCTAGACGATGTCTGGATGATACCTTAATTTGGCACTTCTCATGTACCAAATTTGGCATATCCCAAGATGTTTTTACATCTCTATATTTACAGTCATTGAATTAATTTCTTTATTTAGTAAATACACACTTCATAAAATGATGCTACACTTAACATGTCCTAATTTATAAATATTATGAATCAACACACTGTGTGTGAAATGAAAGTTTATCTTTATATTACAGAAAGTGGGACAGTAGGTATGAGAGAGACTTTTCTCTGATTCCTTTTTGTATTGAATACTGTCAGTACAATAGAATAAGATTGAGTGGAATTTCATTTATGTAATATTCAACCAAAAGAATTCTCAAATTATTTACACAAACAAATTAAATAAATAATTCAAGACATAATTCATAAAATTCAGGCAAAAGTAATCCAAGTTGGTTGCTGGGAAAAAGTGGAACTGTTACTTGGAATTATCCAGCTACATGGACTATATTTATTTTTTATATTGCATACTTATCCTCTTTAATTCTATATATCACACCTATTAAAGAGAAGCAAAAACCTGGCATTGCTTTTCTTAACTGTAGGTTGTTACACCTCTGAAATCGTGTGTTTACCACTGCCTTAAATCATTGGTTTCTGGTTGGTTGATATAATCTGAGTTTTTGAAACATTACCTTTTTATGTAGAAAAGTTTTTTAGTATAATAGAAACTACTGGTAGTGATTTGTTTTATTACTTGCAAAGGTGCATACTAAGGTCTTAAGTAAGCACATAGGAAAGATTCCATTGCTCTTTCTTGTATGCAGATGCAAACTTGTGGAGCTCTAGAGTGCAAAAGGCTTGGGAGTGTGTCCATGGCAATCTGGGACTGTGTGCAGGAAGTTCAGCAGCATTATCCATGAAAGGGATCGATTGTTTTGGGGGGAAATTCTCAAGCCATGCCTTGAATTCAAAGAGACAAGTTCATTAAAATCATAAATCATCTATTAATCTCTTTTTTCCTGAGATGTCCTTGGTGGTCAGTTGTATTGTAAAAAACAAAATGAAAAAATATGATTCTTGAAGACTGTGAAATAAAATACCCAATGCCTTTTCTTTTTAAAGACTTTTTACTAGATACTTGCTCTACCTCTCCTGACTATAGAATTGAACATGATAGGAGGTTTATTGCTTTCATTCATTTATTCACTCATGTGCCAGGCACCAGACTGGTATTACAGATGCAAACATCCCAGGACTTTCTTGTTATATCCAAAAGTACTGCTAGGTTTCCCATAAATCACTTGGTTGACCGGGCATTAAGGACAACAGTATATGAGGGGCCGATAAAATTACATTAATTCTTGTAGAATGTGCCAGGAAAATGGGCTAGTCTTTCCCCTTCTGGGTGAGATGAGTAAGCAAGGCCCATGAGGGCGTCACAATGTACTGTGTGTGCACTCCAGAAGACTGCCAGAGGCTCTGTGGGGGGTGGGGAAGCTGTGTCAGTGTGATGGTATTATGGTTAGTTCTCCCGGTACGGAACACATGCAACACCACCCCAAATCACCAGACACTCCTTAACAGGAGGAACAATGAGTCTCTGGCCACACTAATAACAAGAAAATGAGTGCATAACCTCAAGGGTTCTGTCAGAGATCTCCTTTGGAAATGCCAGACTACTTGGCCTACTAAAGCCCTTTGCTCTGATACCCAAGAGGCTTCTGGGAATCCTTCCTCACAGGAAACATTTCTTTGACTTAAGTATTATATGAAGGAAAAGATTTCAGTTAGTTGGATGTTCATAGACATCATTCAAAATGGAAGGAGTTGACAGTTTCTGTAAGTCATTTTTTCTAAGGTATAAAAAAAAGGTAGTTTAATTTGTATTTCAGTAGTCACTATTTTATTAGCTTGCCAGTGAACTTGAATGGCATGTTAAAGAACATTAGACATTATGCTCTTAGCTTGTGAACTCCTTGAAGAGAACTGTTTTACTTAAGTAGTGAGTCCCTAGTGCATACAATTTAATATAAAGCCACTAACTGTTAAATTAATTCTATATGAACATTCCATTTGGTACCATTGTGATGGAACTGGGAGGTCTACAGAATTGAATTCTTAAGTAACTAAAATATACCTGTTAAAACCCAAAATATTTATTTTAAAATATCCTGTTTATGATAAACATTTTTTTCTAAAATATAAATAGGACTTTCTACTTAATTAAAAATATCTTAATATAACTTTTTAAATGATATATCAGTAATCTCATCTATAATAATTCCTTAAGATTATATTGGAGAATGAGGTCCATTTTTCATGTCATTAAGTAGTCTATTACTATTTTTGATATTCTTTTCTGAATTTTAATGGTTGTTAGTCAACATCCTCCACTATCAATTGTCATTTTGTAATACTATTGGAATTTCTTGCTTTATATTTTATCCTATTCATTAGACATAGTTGCCTATCTTAGATCCATTACTGTGGGACAGTGTTTGTGACTCATAACTGTCCCGAATTTATGATAGTTATATGTATGTTGAGGATATCAAAATCTATACTTGGGGTGATATAAAAATAATTCTATGTACTCATTAGCTTTGAAGCTATTTCTGTAACTATTCAGCTTTTAAAATGAATTTATTTCATTTTAATTAAATTAAAATTTATTATTGTTTGCATACTTCTTTGTATCTCTTCAAATTAGATCAAATATGTTATTAAATAAATCTGACTGTAAAAACATCTTTAAAAATGTTTACTTCTTGATGGATTTTCAAGATGGCAATAGAGTAAGTTGATCTTTTGTTTCACCTCCTCCAAGAACCAAAATAGAAATTCAACTGAATTGGGGAAAAATTACCCTGAATGACCAACTGAAGACTGGCTGAGGAGGAAATTTAGAACCAAGGAGCTTTATAAGAAACCATGTCGATGCTCATAGGAAAGGTGGAGAAGTGAAAGGGGCTGGCCCTGCTCCTGTGGGTGGTGGCTGAGGTACCAGAACACCAACACAGCAGCTGCATGCAGTGATCTCAGAGTCAGCCAGCTTGTGGATTGATCCCATGCATGAACAGGACAGCAATAATCAAGATTCAGTTACAATTGGAGGGCACACAAAATCCAAAAAAGGGATATTCATAGATCCTCCAGCTCAGGAGATCAAGGAAACCACAGGATACCTACT
The DNA here is from genome assembly GCF_022682495.2 of Desmodus rotundus. Taxonomy (NCBI): domain Eukaryota; kingdom Metazoa; phylum Chordata; class Mammalia; order Chiroptera; family Phyllostomidae; genus Desmodus; species Desmodus rotundus. The sequence continues at coordinate 69,111,905 of NC_071392.1, forward strand.
ACATAAAGCCAACAAATGAAGACTGGGAGTCATAGCAGATCTAATACATAGAAACAAGGACAAAGAGATGCCTAATTAGGGAGACAAAGAAACAGACCCAAAATGAAAGAAAAAGAGCTCAATGAAATGGAGGCAAGCAATTTATCAGATATAGAGTTCAAAGTAATGGTTATAAGGATGCTCAAGAAACTTAGAACTGTAACAGAATGAAAAAGGTCATAGAAACCATGAAAAAGGACAGTTGGAAATGAAGAATAGCATATCTAAAATCAAGAATACACTGAAAGGAATTAGAAAGTAGGCTGGATGAAGAGATCAGCAATTTGGAAGACAAGGTTAAAAAAACACCCAATCAGATCAGCAAAAAGTAAAAAAAAGACTTAAAAAGAATGAAGATTGTTTAAGGGAACTTTGGGACAACACAAAATGTAACAACATCTGCATCATAGGGGTACCAGAAGCAATAGGAAATGAGCAAGGAATAGAAAAACTGTTTGTCAAAATAATGGCAGACAACTTCCCTAACCTGGTTAAGGAAAAAGCCACAGATGTTCAGGAAGGACAGAGTCTGAATCAAGATGAACTCAAAGAGACCCACAACAAGACATATCATAATTTAAATGTCAAAGTGTAAAGACAAAGAGAGAATCTTAAAGGTAGGAAGAAACAGACAGTTACCTACAAGGGAGTTCTTTTATGACTGTCACCTAATTTCTCAACAGAAACACTTCACGCCAGAAGGAAATGGTGTGCTGTAGTCAAAGTAATGAAAACCAAGGACTGACAACCAGGAATATTTACCAGCAAAGCTTTCATTTAAAATTGAAGGCAAAATAAAGAGCTTTCCAGACAAAAACAGGCTAAAGGAGTTCATTACCACCAAACCAACATTACAAGAAATATTAATGTGTCTTCTTTAAGAAGAAGAAGAAGAGACAGAGAGAGAGGAACATAGGCATAAAGAAAAATGACAATAAATAAGTAATTATTAACCTTAACAGATATTCTATGCAGCAATATTTTCACCGATACATCCAAGAAACATAGAGCAAGAAACATAAAAGAAGAAATAAATGGGACTTCATCAAAATAAAAAGTTTCTGCTTGGCTAAAGAAAACATCAGCAAAATGAAAGAGGAACCAACTGTATGGGAAAATATATTTTGCCAATGATATTGCAGACAAGAGTTTGATCTCCAAAATATATAAAGAATTCACATGACTCCACTCCAGGAAGAGAAACAATTCAATTAAAAAACAGACAAAGAATCTGAACAGACGCTTCTCCAAGGAGGATATACAGAGGGCCCATAGATACATGAAAAGATTCTCAGCATCACTAGCCATCAGAGAGAAGCAAATTAAAACCACAATGAGATACCACTTCACACTGGACAGAATGGACATCATAAACAAATCAACGAACAAGTATTGGAGAGGATGTGGAGTAAAGGGAACCCTAGTACACTGTTGGTGGGAATGCAGACTGGTGTAGCCACTGTGGAAAACAGTATGGAATTGCCTCAGAAAACTAAAAATGGAACTGCCTTTTGACCCAGCAATTCCACTGCTAGGATTATACCCTAAGAATCCTGAAACACCAATTCAAAAGAACCTATGCACCCTGATGTTCATAGCAGCACAATTTACAATAGCCAAGTACTGGAAGCAACCTAAGTGCCCATCAGCAAATGAGTAGATCAAAAAACTGGTACATTTACATAATGAAATACTACACAGCAGAAAGAAAGAGGGAACTCCTACCCTTCATGACAGCATGGTTGGAACCAGAGAGCATTATGCTAACCTATTACACCAGGCAGTGAAAGACAAATACCGTATGATCTCACCTATAAGTGGAACCTAATTAACAAAACAAACAAAGAAGCAAAATATAACCAGAGACATTGAAATAAAGAACAAATGGACAGTAGACAGAGGGGAGGTGGGAAGGGATAATGGGGGAAAGAAGGGGAAGGTTCGTCAAGGAACATGTATAAAGGCAAAGACAAAAAAAAGAAGGGGAAGGATTGAGGGTGGGAGGTGGGGATGGGTGGGGCAGAGGAGAGTGTTGGCGGGAAAATGTAGACAACTGTACTTGAACAACAATAATAAAAAGAAAAAAATGAAATTACAGTCACAATAAAAAATAAGCTTAATTGTAAATGGATAAATGCTCCAATAAAAAGACATAGGGTAGCTGAAAGGATAAGAAAAAAATGAGTCCTGGCTGGTTGTTGGGAACTGCCCTACCTGGTTTCAGAAGCTGTAACCCCCCATGGCCAAGGCTGAGTGAAAGACCTTGGGATCATAAGTCACTAAAGACAAAGCTTATCTCCCTGGCAGGGGTGCTGCCTCTGCCCACTTTACTTCACCCTGCTTGGCCCCCAGTACATGACTGGTTAGCCAATGACCGGTAAGATTCCTCAAGGGAGGGATGACCTAAGACAGGCATGGTCACAAAGGAACCCTCAGGGAAGGACTTTGGGGGCTATAGAAAATGGGGGTGGTGGACCCTCGCCCCTCAGCTTTGACATAGCCTGAGTCCTCATTCTGTCTGCAAGAAGTCTCCCAGTCTCTTGGCTGCCTTACTTCCCCTGCGTGACTTAAGCCTGAATCAATGACAGAGGGCAGTACAGCCCTTTGCTGGAAAGGGTGGATTCCCCGGGGCAATCAGGCCTAAGAAAGAATACATAAAATCCTGTGAAACCTGTTTTGCTAAGAATGTCCTCAATTTTCTAATAAGGGTCCAAGCATGAAATGAGTTTGTTTCCCAAAGTTTTATAGCCCTTTAGCTAACTGACCCTTACTCAGAATAAGCCCTTGTAGTTCTTTGTATGTTATCTATTGTTTGATCCTTACTGCCTAACAATGATGAGCTTTACCTGTATTCCTGTGCAAATTGAACCCAATAAAAGCCCATTAAGGAAAAGACTCTTGGCCCTTCTCCTTTGAGAGATTGGCCACCTTTCCTCCCCAAGCAGATCATGTCTTGGTAGACTTAATTCTCATCCATGGCAGACGGGGGGCCCTACAGGCAGAGCCCCCCTACAGCTGGTGTGGCTCAGTGTACTGAGCACCATGGGCCTGTGAACCAAGGGGTCACTGGTTTGATTCCCAGTCTAGGTCACATGCCTGGGTTGCAGGCCAGGTCCCTAGTAGGGGGTGCGCGAGAGGCTACCATACATTGATGTTTCCCTCTCTTTCTCCTTTCCTTCCCCTCTCTAAAAATAAATAAAATCTTTTAAAAAATGATCCATATATATGCTGTCTACAAGAGACCCACCTCAAAATAAAAGATTCCCACAGGTTGAAAATAGAGAGATGGAAATAGAAAATATTCAATACAAATGGAAATGATAAAAGAAATGGGGGTAGCAATATTTATATCTAACAAAATAGACTTCAAAACAAAGGCCATAATAAAAGACAAAGAAGGTCAGTACATAATACTAACAGGATCAATCCAATAAGAAGATATAACCTTTATAAACATATATACAGCAAACATAGGAGCACATAAATATATAAAGAAAATCATGATGGATTTTAAGGAAGAGATTAACAGTGATACAATCATTGTAGGGGATTTTAAAAACCCCTTCAATGGATATCCTCCAGACAAAAAAAATCAACAAGGAAACAGTGTCCTTAAACAACACACTAGGTGGATGGATTTAATTGATATTTATAGAACATTCTCATCCCAGAGCAGCAGAATATACATTCTTTTCAAGTGCATATGGAACAGTCTCAAAGATAGACCACATATTAGGACATAAGTCTTAACAGATTTAAGAGAATTGAAATAATATCAAACATCTTAATGAAACACAATGGCATGAAATTGGAAAACAACTACAACAATTATACTCTAAAACATCCAAAACATGGAGACTAAATAGCATGTTTTTAAACAAGGAATGGGTTACCAATGAGATCACAGGAAAAAATTCCTGGGAAGCAAATGAAAATGAACACATAACGAACAAATATCTATGGGACATAGTGAAAGCAGTCCCGAGAGGGAAGTTCATAGCATTACAGGCCTACCTCAAGAAGCAAGAAAAATGTCAAATAAACAATCTAACTTTACACCTAAAAGAACTGAAATCACAATAACAAACAAAGCCCAGTGAGCAGAAGGAAATAAGATCAGAGTGGAAATAAATGACAAAGAGACTAAGAAAAAAAAATCAATGAAATCAATAGCTAGTTTGTTTGAAAAGATAAACCAGATTGATGAACCTTTAACCAAACTCATCAATAAAAGAAGATCCAAATAAATAAAATTAGAAATGAAAGAGAAGTAATAAGTGACATCACAGAAATACAAATGTTTATAAGAAAATGCTACAAACAATTATATGCCAAAAAATTGAACAACCTAGGTGAAATGGACAAATTCCTAGAAACATACAATCTTTCAAAACTAAATCAGGAAGAAGCAGAAAACCTGAATAGATGGATTACAATGAATGAAATTGACACAGTAATCAAAAAAATCCCAGACAACAAAAGTCCTTTACCAGATGACTTCAAAGGCAAATTCTACCAAACATTCAAAGAACTAACACCTGTCCTTCTTAAACTATTCCAAAATCTTCAAGAAAAGGGGACACTTCCAAGCTCTTTTTATGAGGCCAACATTATCCTAATTCCAAAAAGCAGATCAAGATACCACAAAGAAAAAAAAATTATAGGCCAATATCCCTGATGAACATACATGCTAAAATCTTCAACAAAATATTAGCAAATCAGATGCAGCAATCTGTTAAAAACATACACCATGATCAGATGGGATTTATTCCAAGGATGCAAGGTTGGTACAATATCCACAAATCAATAAATGTATACATCACATAAAAAATGAAATATAAAAATCACATGATCACATCAATAGAAGCAGAAAAAGCATTCGATAAAATCCAGCACCCATTTAAGATAAAAATCCTCAGCAAAGTGGAATAGAGGGATCATACCTCAACATAATAAAGGTCATTATTAAAAACCTACAGCCAGCATCATAATGGGCAAAAACTAAGAATGTTTCCTTTAAGACCAGGAACAAGACAGGGATGTCCACTTTCACCACCCTTATTCAACATAGTACTGAAAGCCCTAGCCACAGCCATCAGACAAGAAAAGAAATAAAAAGCACCCAAATTGGAAAGGAGGAAGTAAGACTGTCACTATTTGACAATGACATGAAAACCCTGAAGACTTCACCAAAAAACTACTAGATCCAATAAATGAATTCAGCAAAGTAGAAGGATACAAAGTTAATATTCTGGAATCAGTGGCATTTTTATATACTAATAATGAACTATCAGAAAGAGAAACTGAGGAAACAGTCCTATTTACTATTGCAACAAATAAATAAGGTACCTGGGAATAAATTTAACCAAGGAGGTAAAAGTCCCATACTCAGAAAATTATAGGACATTAACCTGTAGAGGTTGCAGACAAAAATATCACAGCATAGGTCATGTTTATCTGAGAGATACAGTCATTACTAGTGTGTGCTGATAAGTAAAAAATAAATATAAAAATAACACACTGTCAATGTGCATTTATCATATTTATATAATGAAATACATGACTTTATTTATTTTCAGTTATAGTCTAGAAATTATTAAAGAAATATAAAAACAAAGAATAAAAGTTTTTCTTTTCAAATAATGGATACATGAATATTGCTAAAAAATAGAACCAAAAAGTCTTTAACATTAATTAATCAGAATATTCAGTAGTTGGCTTTGCCAACTATTCTAACAGTCATTGTAAACAATATTACTGTGCGCAAAGCTTGAGGACTTTTCACAACACTTGCAAAAATATTTTGATAAGTGAGTTGAATAGCATTTGCTGGAGTTCTTTAACATCTCTTGGATTATTGAATCGATATATTTTTCAGCCATTTTACAACAGTTAATAAAAAAATAAAACACTGGTTTCAAAGTTCATGAATAATAAAAACTACACCAACACTGACCATGGTTCATGGTATCTCTCAGATACAGTTTAATATCTAATATCACACACCCTTATGGAATACATGTTATACACAGACTGATGACTTAAATGTTATGGCTTAACATCAGTCACATACAGGCTCACAGCTAGCCATGACCATGAACCTGTGCAACTGATATGTGTAACAATATTTAAGAAACGAGTTTGTATCTCTTAGATCAGCCACAACCTCTGCAGGGTTAAAGAAAGAAATTGAGGAAGATACAAATAAGTGGAAGCATATATCCTGTTCATGGATTAGAAGAATTAACATCATTAAAATGTCCATGCTACCCAAAGCAATCTTCAGATTCCACACAATTCCTATTAAAATATCAATGACATAGTTCATAGATCTAGAACAGGTATTCCAAAACTTTGTGTGGAACCAAAAAAAACCCCAAATAGCCTCAGCAATCTTGAGAAAACAAAAGAACAAAGTTGGACGTCTCACAATACCTGATATCAAACTATACTACAAGGCCATTGTAATCAAAACAGCCTAGTACTGGCATGAGAACAGGCATATAGATCAATGGGACAGAACAGAGAGCCCAGAAATAAACCCACATCATTATGTTCAATTAATATTTGACAAGGGAAGCAAGAGAATACAATGAAGAAAACATAGTCTCTTCAATAAATGGCGTTGGGGAAGTTGGATGGGTACGTGCAAAAAAATGAAACTCGACCATCAACTTACACCATACTGGAGGATAAACTCAAAGTGGATAAAAGACTTAAAATGTTAGCTGTGAAATGATAAAAATCCTACAAGAAAACATAGTCAGTAAAATCTCAGACATCTTTCATAGTAATTCCTTTGCCAACACATCTCCTAGGGCAAGGGAAATAAAGGAAGAAATAAACAAATGACTGCATCAAACTAAAAAGCTTCTGCACAGCTAAAGAAACCATCAAGAAGATGAAACAGGAACCCACTGTATGGAAGAATATATTTGCCAATGATACATCTGATAAGGGGTTAATTTCTAAAATATGTAAAGAACTTTTACAGCTTAACACCAGGAAGACAAATGATCCAGTTACAAAATGGGCAAAGGGCCTGAGTAGACACTTCTCTGAAGAGAACAAACGGATGGCCAATAGACATAGGAGAAAAAGCTTAACATTACTAATTATCAGAGAGATACAAATTAAAACCACAATGAGATATCACCTTATACCTGTCAGAATAGCTATCATCAACAGGTCAACAAACAAGTGCTGGTAAGGATATGGAGAAAAGGGAACCCTTGTGCACTGTTGGGAATGCAGACCAATGCAGCCACTATGGGAAACAGTATGGAATTGCCTCAGAAAACTGAAAATGGAACTGCTTTTTGGTCCAGCAATGCCACTTCTGGAAATAAATCCTAAGAATCCCAAAACACTAATCAAAAAGAATATATGCACCCTTATATTCATAGCAGTGTTATTTACAATAGCCAAGGTCTGCCCATCAGTAGATGAGTGGATAAAAAAGCTGTGGCACATTTATATAGTAGAATTCTACATGGCTGTTAAAAAAAGAATAAACTCCTATAGTTTGTGAGAGCATGGATGGATCTGAAGAATATTATGCTAAATGAAAAAAAGCCAGTCAGAGAAAGACAAATACCATATGATGTCACTCATATGTGGAATCTAATGAACAAAATATAGTTATGAGCAAAACGAAATAGAGGCATGGATGCGTGGAACAGACTGACAGATCTCAGAGGGAGGGTTTGGGGGAACTGGAAGAGATTAGCCAAAGAAAATATATGCATTACATGTAAAGCCCGTGGACATTGACAACAAAGTGTGAAATGAGGGTGGCCAGAGCTTGGGGAAAGGGGAAATGGGGGAGGGGATGCGGAACATCTGTAATAATGTCAACAATTGAAAAATAAAAAATAATAATAATGAAGGGAAAAATGTGTACTTCTCCTTGAATTGGAATTCGGTGAGCATATTCCTGATAGTATCTTTATGTAAAATAACTTGCCATACTCTGCAAATGAAGTTTTTTGTTTTGCAAAGAAGTTAATGAGTCAGTGAAATTGCTGAAGTTCATAAAAAGCAATAGTAGTATGAATTCCAAATGTAAAATATACGTATCATCCCTGGCTGGGTGGGTCAGTTGGTTGGAGTACTCTCTCATACACCAAAAGGATGTGGGTTCAATTCCCAGTCAGGGCATATACCTAGGTTGTGCGTTCAGTCCCTGGTCAGTCAGGGCACGTGTGGGAAGCAATTGGTTGATGTTTCGCTTTCATCCTCTCTCTCTTCCTTCCTCTCTCTCTAAAATCAATAAGCAGATCTACAGGTGAAGATTAAATAAATAATAAGATAATAAATAAATATATTTATATGTATCTGGACTAATAGCCATGTGTGCTTTGTCCCAAGCATACCTTGATGTAATTATTATGCCCATTCTGTAGATGTGGGAATTGAAATTTAAAGACAAACATTGTGTGTCCACAGAGATAGTAAGCAATATAAGAGCCATTTTAAACCATATAATGTGGTAATTTCTCTCATGGAACATAAAAGAAAGAATAGAGAAAACTCCTGCCATAGCATTATATGAAATAACCTTTGTTCTATGATATAATGTGTTCCATTTATATTATTACGGTTCAATTTACTTTCCAGAAGTAAACATTATTGCTTATGCAAATACAGTTTCTTATCCTTTATAAACACATTCAAATGAATTAATTCATTAGATCCCAAACCCCACTGGGGTAGGAGGTCCTTATGTTTCAGACAGAGGAACTGAGACTCTGAGTGGGCCAATGACTCCTCAAAAAGTGCAGAAGTCCACAGCTGGGAAGTTTAAAAATTCTAGTGTCTTTCCATTACGATTCATAGCCTTTCAAAATATCACAAGTGAAAAGTAGCTTTTTACTTTTTCTAGTGGCACTTGTAACTAGAGAAGTTGAGTCATTGTAGGAGACAAGTAGCTGTAAACTAGGTAAAATGAATTTAAAATATTTAATGAGATGTTAGTGCTAAATATAAATACACAAGATCACTTAATATTTAGCCCTTGCCTTTTCTTCCTGTTATCTGTATTCAGTCAGTAATGACCATTTAAAGAATAAATATGGGAGAAAAGTATTATTTTAAATCAAGTTTACCTTTTTTTAATGAAAGGTAAACTTGAAGTGGTGATTGTGGATTTCTTTTTAATCATAGATCTTTTCAGTCACCCTGTTGTTTTTTTATTATTAAACTCAAGATACCAATAAAATAGCATTCACCTTAGTAAAAAATAGATATTATGCAATTTTATTTTCCAGGTTAAATCAATATGTCTCTGACTGGATGTATGAGAGATTATCAATTAAACATTTGCAACCAAAAAATAATGAAATTAATGGTAAAGGCATAAACTTCTAAAAAGTATAAAGTAACTTAGATATTTAAAAATATATTGATGAGAACATAAATTTATTTCAATATCTTAAGTCTTTATGATATATATAAATTTCGAGGACTAAATTCCGTCATGAAAAACTTTTCTTGTCCCATGCGATCTGTTGTAGGTTGCTGTTTCTCATTCAACCATCGCCGTCATCACAGTAGGCACTGCAGGAGGAGTATGTTAATTATCTTGAGGTGTCCCAGTGGCCCAGTAACTCCAGGGCAAAATTCCAGCAGAGTCTTGGTTGCAATCCAGGTTGAAAACACCGCATTAACTTGTTCAGTCTCTTGACATCCTCACAAACACTAAAGCTGGAAAGAAAATATATTTGTTCAAGCTGAGTAAAGTATTACAAAACATTGGGTTGGCCAAAAAGTTCATTTGGTAAGGTGGCTGTAGTAGCACTTACTTGTCTTTAACTTCATTCAAAACAATTTTGTTAGATTGTATTGGGACAGCTGTCATATCAGTGAGCATTTTTAAAAAAACATCAAAATTGGTGAATTTTTGTGTTGTCATTTTAACATTGAAGATGGAAGAAAACATGCAACATTTTCAGCATATTATGCCTTATTATTTCAAGAAAGGTAAAAATACAACTGAAATGCAAAAAAGATTTCTGCAGTGTATGGAGAAGATGCTGTGACTGATACAACATGTCAAAAGTGATTTGTGAAGTTTTGTGCTGATATTTCTCACTGGACAATGATGCTCCACAGTGGGGTAGACCAGTTCAAGTTGATAGTGATCAAATCAAGTCATTAACTGAGAACAATCGATGTTCTACCACTTGGGAGATAGCCAACATACTCAAAATATCCAAATCAATGAAGTTATTGGTGAAAATGAAAAATGTGTCTTTTATTTTATGGAAAAAACTAAACAGACTTTTTGGCCAACACAATAAATAATACCAAATGCCTAGCCAACCATTTGTGATTGAGTATAAAAAGTAATGGACTATATTCTCCAAGGTTAATTATCTACAGAACAGGAATGCTTTTTAGGTATTGTTCTTCTGAGTGCAATAAACGTGGATTATCTAGAGCAGTGGTCCCCAACTTTTTTGGTACCAGAGACCACTTTCATGGAAGACAATTTTCCCACAGACCAGGGTCAGGGGGGATAGTTTTGGGATGATTCAAGCACATTACATGCAATCTCACCTCCTGATGTGCCTAGACCCGTAGCAGTCGGCAGACTGAAGGTTGGAGACCCCTGATTTAGACAACGTAACGAACATCTTTGAACACATGACACTGCAGAGAGCTTTCAAGTTTCAGGCAAAAGTTGGGAAAAACTATTGCAACAGTGGGTCAGTACCACCCAGTGCTGTCATTGGTCAAGATAGGTCACCAGTGCAAGACTTGAAATTGTGTTGTGACTGATGATTGAACTGACTCCTCTTCTCTTAGAGTAGACTTTGGTGGTTCACAGAAGGAACATCGTGGAGACAACAGGTTCCTTGAAGAATGCACATTTCTACATGAGAAAGATAAAAAGAGTACAGTGGGATGCTTTGCAAAGAGTAGCCGCATGGTGGGAGGGTAGTATCAGGCACAAGAAAATGAAATGTATAAAATGATTCTTCTACCCGGGCAGAACTTCCCTACCCCACCCCAGTCAATTGAGCCAGTAGGATTTGAGCAGTTTCCACTCACTTTAAATAAAATTTGTAACAAAGTAAGTTGGTGAATAATATTTACCACTTGATAGTGTAATGGCAATGAAACATCTATACCAGTAAAGCAATAAATGTAATCATTTTATATAGTTATGAACAAAATCAATGACTGATATAGGCAAGTGCTTCTTAACAATTGAAAGTCAACTGATTAAGGATGTCATGAAAACATTTAATTTCTTGAAACTGCTAATGGGGAAAGATGTTCTAAAATGACTTCTTTAAAGTGTAAACAATACTATCTTCTTAAAAAGTAATGATCTCAAACTTCCTTAAGTCCTCTGAAACAAAGAAAATATACATGTTCTGAAGATCTTACTTTTAAAATGAATTCATTTTGGAATGTAGCTAGGAAATTAGATAAGGATAGTTCCTTTAATTAAAATTAAATATTATGTTTTTCACTGTTCACATTGTGCTGTAGGGCTCACTTGAACATTTGACTATAGGGATTTGTATTTCCCAGGTACATTGAATATTCATACTTATCTTTAAAACAAAAGGATACTTCAGTTTAAAAATCAGACAACAATAGTAAACACATGAGTAATGTGACTGCACAAGGATATGCTCCGCATGTGATATAAATGTCATATTATTTATGGGGCTTTGATTCACTTTTGAAAAGAACTAAACACTTGAAAAATAAATTTAAGAAATAATATGTGTTGATAATGTCATTTTTTACTGAGCTCAAAATGGTTTAACTTGTGCCCTATTGTTTGTTACAATATCCTTCTAAGTAAACAGGAGATACCAATCCCTGTTTTATAATTACTAAAGTACCAGCAAGGACGGGCCACTTCTCCATAGTCACCATTCAAAAGGAGGTCTAGATTTCCCACCCTAAAAATTCATGAAAGAAGCACAAAATATCTATATATGTTTATAATTTAAGTTAGGCATATATATATACCATGCTCACCCTGATTTCTTTTTGAAATATTTCCTAAGCCTATGTATGTTTAATGAGCAGTAACATCTGGCTTATTAAAGCTTATAAAATATATTAGAAAATAAAAAGTACTTAAAATCATTAAAAATGTATTGGAAAATTATCAGCCTCTTTATTGTAATGAATATGCTTCCTATTATAAAATCTTTTTTTTCTAGACCAGTAAAAATACAAAGTCTAAATGAAACAGGTGACAAAATGAATTTTCAGTCACTACCTTGGAAAGAAGTCAAGAAGATCTTTCTGCCTTGCCCAGACATAACTGCAGAACAAATCAGTCAAAACATTGACAGCTATTTTAACATATAATTTACACCTATTTCATAACAGACTGCCAACTCATAAAGCTGCCAGATTTTCCTGCTTAATGGGTAGATATGTACATTTGGGCTTAGTTTTGTCTAAGCAAAAAGTATCGTTTTAGAAGTAAGGCACAAATTGAAATAAGGCTGTTTCAAAGCTTACCCCCAAATAGACCACTCAGTCAGTCTGTTCGTCAGAGCCAATCAGATGATCCGAGAGTTGCTACACGGCCTGTTTCGCTAGGGCTCTGGTTTTGGATTTTTTGGTAGCTGAAACGCTCAGATTGCCTACCATGTGTAGGCTATAGACCGACTTCCTAAACTCAACTTAAAAATGCTGTTAAGGCTAGCTACTGCATGCGATCTCTTATGAATAAGGATGAACTTTTATTAAAAAATGAAAAATGGGTTTCAAGTTTTTCTTTACCCAGTCTTTGAAACATAAATTTGCCTCTAATTGAGTTGGCTTTAGAATCAGAGATACTCTTTCAGAAATTCATATACACTTTACAGTTTATTTTATTTTTTTTAAATTTTTATTGTTATTCAGTTACAGTTGTATGCCTTTTCTCCCCATCCCTCCACCCCACCCCAGGTGAACCCACCTCCCTCCCCCACCTCCACCCTCCCCCTTGGTTTTGTCCATGTGTCCTTTATAGTAGTTCCTGTAATCCCCTCTTCCCACTGTCCCCGCGCCCGCCCTCCCCCCCGCCGCCCCGCCCTGGCTATTGTTAGATTGTTCTTAACTTCAATGTCTCTGGTTATATTTTGTTTGCTTTTTTCTTCTATTGACTTTACATTTTAAAATATTTAATATAAACACAAAATGCCTGAAAAGCATAAGAACATATTAAAATGTAAAAATCACTCCCAATGTGGGCACACACAGAAACTTACATTTCAGAATATATGTGCCATATTTTTTGGACTATAAAACACACTTTTCCCCAAAAAATTTGGGAGGAAAATGGGGGTGCATCTTATAGTCTGAATGTAGCTTACCTGGCTCATTGGAGGAGGAGGCGGTGGTGAAGCAGGGTCATGGGAGGCAGGAGCAGGACCATATTTTTTGCTTCAAAATTTTTTTCTATTTTCCTCCTCTAAAACCTAGGTGCATCTTATGGTCTGGTGCATCTCATAGTCTGAAAAATATGGTAATATTATAATATTTTTATCATAATTATTGATAAAGTTTATATCATGTGCATTTCTCCACATCAATAAATATATTTATAATTTTAAAAATTCACATTATTTCATATTGTGAACCTTGTAAATTTATTTAAACTTCTCTCAGTTATTGTACATTTCTGATGGGTCACTGTTACTTTCAGTGTAGTAAACATCTCTGTACATGGCACTTTCTTATCTTTGTTAATCTTTTAAAATGTATTTCTTAAAATGGAATTACTGTCTCAAAGGATATAAAGATTCTTAAGAATCTTGATGACTTACCAGCTTACTTTCTAGAAAATTTATACTAGTTCATACTTTTACCTGTAGGTAAAGGAACATCTCAAGATACTTTGGGTATCATTGAATCTTTTAAAAAACAAAAATAATAAACCCTTGACAATTTGATAGCTGGAAAAATGCTATCTCAGTACTGTTTTGTTTTTTGGATACCCAGTAAGTCTAACATTTTTTATGTGTTTGTTTATATACTTGCCCTTATTGATTTATAAGAATTTTATATATTTGGAATATATTGTTACATTTGTTGAATGCATTTTAGCAGTTACCAATAACTTAACATTGGTAATTTGTATTTCACTAAACATTTTTGTTATAAGTTTTGAATGTTATGGACACAAAGCTATGAATATTTTATGATTTTTTTGTGTGTACAAAGCCCTTCCCCATCTTATAATAGATGACATATTTACTTATATTTTTCCTATAGTTTTGAGAATCCTTTTGTGTAATAGATTAAATGTTTGTATTTTTCTAATAGTTTTTGTGAATCCTTTTTTAATCTGTCCTTAATCCACTTGGACTTTATTTTGCTATGTGTAAAGTGGATTGAACTTCTTTTTACAAATAGCCTGTGTTCCCAGAATTGGTTAAACTTTCAAACTTTCCGTATATAACTCTGGTATTTCCTTTATCACAGATTAAACTGGCATCTGTCCTACTCCAGTTTTAGTGCTATATGCTTTGTTCTGTTGATCTGTCTGTTAATTTATCTTTTAGTGATTGCTTAACCAAGCCCTCATTATTTCACTCGTTTTGTTAATGTTCTTGTTAACTATTATTTTCCATATCTATTTCTAATGAACTTTAGACTAATTTTGCCAATTAGAAACACCCCATTGAGATCTGACCTATTTATTGATATGGAAAGAACTGATATCTTACCCAAATCCAATGTTTCCATTTAAGGATGCCATAGTTTTCTCTATTTATTTACATTTTCTTTTATGTTAATAATAGGTCATATGTTTATGTACCTTCTTCATGTTTTACACTTATCATGGTATATACAAATTATTCAAGGTGCCAGTTGTCCAGAACTCCCTGAGTCACCCTAGTCATAGAGGACACAGGCATTCCTGCTCTATCCCTGATTTCAGTGGAAGCGTACAGCATAAGACTTGACAACGGAAACATCATTTAGATTGCTGAATAACAGCACCGTATCATTTATATAATAATGTAATAGTATAATAGTATATTAATATATAACAGAAATGTAATAATACATCACTTTAGTGTATTAATTCCATGTTTTATCCCAACCTTCATATGCTTTGTCTCCTACAGATTTTGTTCTCTTCCCACTTTTAGTATAATTTTTAGTTCCTACTTCTAATAAGTACGTTCACACATGTTATCTCTGTCTTTGCTCTCATTACTATTATATCATCAATAATTGGGTTTTTCTTGTATAGTGGAATAAATTCACCGTTAGTCACAGTCATAATAATAGGTGCCTATGAGGATTATAGCCCTGTATGACAACAATGAGTTCGTACCTTTTCAGTGTTTCCTTAGTGTGGTAGAAGACATTTGACAGGGAAAATAAAATGTGGTGCTTAATCTCCTTCATACTTTATTTTATAAATAAAGCTCAAACTAGTTTAATGGAAACTTTTATCGCTCATATCATTTAAGCCCAAGGAAAAAATTTTCCAAAGTTAAATCAACTTTTTATTTAATATTCAAAATTTCAAGAATACTTTAAATGAACTGTTGTGAGGCTGTAAAACCATATTTATTAACTTGAGAATATATCAGTGATTTATTATTATGTAGAAAAAGCAAGTCACCAAATAATGAAATAGTGTAATTCAATTTACATAAATTACATACATATTACATATGCATAGCATACCTAGAAAAATATACATTATAAAGAGTGGTTATTTGTAAGAGATGTGAGTATAGGTGATTTTTGAAGTTATTTTTGCTTATCTTAATTTTTCTAACTTCTCTGGAACAGGTGTGTATTTTTGCTCATATATTTATAATACAGATCAAAACTATTAATATGTTTTTGACAGAAGAAATCTTTAGGAATATAGATAAATCACATTAGGTTAAACCTACTTATACTTTTGTAAGTATAAGAAAACACTCTGACTACTTTTCCAAGGGAAGGCTGCATTTTGAGCTTTCATTGGAAAGTTTTCAGTAGGTCTAGCAGACAAATCGCCAACAAACAAATCCTTTCTGGGAAGCACACACAGCACTCGGTGCCTGTGGGACAGTAAAATCTAAGTGCTCACCTCCAGATTTGTCCTTAGTCCTATGAAAAAATAAGTTTGTAATTAGCTATCTGCAGTGTGGTGAGGAATTGCAGGAGAGGAATAAAGGGACTAAATGATAATAGAAAAAATACAATAAAAGTTGAATTCATATAAAAAATAAAATGAAGGCAAGGAAAAAAATTCAATTTGAAAAATGAAAAAAAATAGCTATCTGACTACCAAGACAAGAAATGGCTCCCTTCATGTTTTTACATTATCCGTTATGTTTAATATTTCCATCTCCTTGGATAGTTTTACCATTTTTTAGTATATTGTTTCAAGGACTTACTTTTTCATCTTTTTAACCTTATGTTTAAATGAAAAGGCTTCCTGGACTCTAGTAACTCAGTTCTTCCCAGCATTCCCTGTCATAAACAATGTGAATGAATGTACCCTCCTATTTGGCATTAAGTTGCAATTTAACTTTTGATACTATAAATGGTGCTTTTATTTTTAAATCTTTACCAAGAAGAGAAAACCAATGGGATTCTTCTTATGCTGAAAAATAGCTGAAATTGGAAAACAAATGATATAGGGAGAAATTACATATAAATATAAAATCTTTAAAAGCAGTATTTTTAGGGAGTTCCCTTACATCTGAAGACTGAACAGTAAGTATAATGTTTGAACTGTAACAGTATCCTAAACGAGACTGTTATCCAAATTACCGTAACTAGCTAAAGTATGTTTTACAAATGTCTTTGCATGCATACTGGATATAAGTTTATAATCCAGATTGGTAAAGGCTTTATGATAACACAAACTGACAGCAACATTGAATGACAGGAAGTCCAGAAAAAATCTGCCATGTATGATATTATAGGCCCTGTACACATGGGCAGATCTAATTTTACTTGGAACGTTTGCCTTAGTTATCTAATCAAGGTTTTGGCTTACATCACTTGGATAATAAACTCAACTTTCTTATCAAACAAAGATATTACAATAGAATACTGATGAAATAAAGGACTTTCGTAGTCAGGTGATGTGTTCACAGGTGTTCTGTAATCAAAAGTTAATTCTCTTCTTAAAGGACCTCACATTTCTGATGTTTTTCTTTTCTGAAAGGAGACTTCTATTATTTTGACTCTAATAATAGATGCTTAGGGATGCTATAAGGACCAACCTTTTGTGACTCTGCCACTTCATTCTTAATCATGTCTGACTGCCAAATTCTTTACTGCATGAGAATTGCTCCGATGACATCAGACTGTCTCCAGAGGTTTCCAAGACTTCAAGAGGATACCGGCTACCTACCTTTCTTCACCCACCCCCCAACCTCTTTCACTTCAATTATAAATATTTGTTGGATTGTTACATACTTTTATTTAATAGATCCCTTTAGAATATACTCAACATATGAAATATATTAACACTTCCCAGTCAACTCAGAAGTCTCCTTCCTGTGTTTAAAAGAAGTGCAGACAAGAGGTGAGAATTGGATGAAAACAAAAGTATAAAAAATGATGTGACTCCTGTATCATGGTGAGCTGTCACCAAGCAAAGTCCCTCATGACCTGTGCAGACCCCTTGTGAGGCCCAGCTGGACTCTTAAACCTTTGGTTTCAGCATTTGTCACACTTGGTGCTCACGCCCTTCCTCCACCTGGACGTGTGTCAGTCCGTCTCCCAGTCTCTCCTGGCCAGTCTCACTCGAGGGCTTTGGAGATTCATCTCTAATGTTATTCCTCCTCTGCCATTCCAGATTTCTCCCATCCGCTGACTTTCTTTTCCCCTCCTCTGAAGTTTCTTAGTAACTTTATTTTAAAAGATGTGAAATTTGGTACAACACTTTAGTAAAGTCCCCTAAAGAAATTTAGTTTTAGAATCCTAGATTTCAAACTTATACCCGTGGTTATTTCCTACCAAAAGTTTCTTTTTCTGAGGACCACTCTATTTCTTCTCCTCATCATATATTTGGCCACTTTATAGCATTGTGTGTGTGTGTGTGTGTGAGGGAGCATATCTTGTCAGAGCAATGTTTCTAGACTGTATCCTAGGATACAGATGACAAGTAGAATACGTGTTAATCAACATGAAGCAGAGGCTATCTTTAGTGTAAGGGCAAAATCAGAGCCATTTTTACAATTTGAAATATTTGTAATGATATTTTAAGAGAAAATGAGCACCCTGATTTTTGCTGTTGTTTGAAAAACTTCAACAAAATAAGCGTGTTTATTTATTTATATCTTTCATGTGCATACAGTAGTTATCAAAACTTTTAGCATAAAGAAAAAATGAAGGGATATATGTATACATATATAAGTACATATACACACATACATATTTGCACATATCTAGGTGCTAAGGGTAAGTAGGAGATGGAATATGTTGAAACAAAAACTTCTAAGGTTACCTGAAATAAAATAAAGCAAATTTCTCTCCATTTTTGTAACAGGTTGTAAAACCACTTCATGAAGAATATTTTTAGGACAAGTTTTAGAGTAGCCTTAAAAATATTTTCCAATGTATATTTTCTTGTGTATCTGTTGTACAGTTCATTTCTGAAATTTATTTCTTAGTTTGAGCACTGCAAAACACACCAGACCAGACCTGGTAAACCTTTTTAAATGGAAAGAAAAAATATATAAAAACTAAAGAAAATAAAATTCATAGAAACAGAAGGTTAATTTTATTATAATAGATTTTAAAATGTTTGAGTATTTTGATAGATTCTGTTTTATATAGGATTTACTGATTTTCAAAGTATGTAATCAATGAAAACACTGAACCTAGTTTCTGTTTTCTTGTTCATTGGAGCTATCACATCTCATCTATCAGACCTCTAAGAAGAATTTTAAAAATGGGGTACTCTCTCACGCCCAAAGACTATGTGATTAGCATATGAATGTGTAACAGATTGTTTGAAGTAACAATTAAGGGAACAATACAGAAAGAAACTGAATAGAGCTACCAACACCTGGGAATCTACTATTGAAGAAAGCTTTCTTAATATAAGTAATTAAATGCCAAGGACAAGTGCTCATTGTGTCCTGCTAGAGCCCTGCAACGGAAGCTGGAATCTGCTGGTATTTGCTGTCATCTTTCAGACTGAATCATTAAAACAGGGACTTACTGTTTTATTTATTTCAATGTAATGCTTGCTAAATGTAGGTTTTACATGGTATTCCATCTGAAATCAAGATGCATTTATAGGACAAAAAGTCTTACATTTAAAAAATATTTTTATTTAAAACATATGAATAGATGATGAAAAACCTTTCCCTGTGGTCAGTGCAAAAAGTTTGAGAGGAAAATTCCAACTGATGGCCAGGTCAAGTCAGGTATACAGTCAGTTCTTAATAATTCATATATCTAAATAATTCACATATCTAAATAATTCCTGCTGATGAATGTCTAGGTGTATCATTTTGTTTCATTTTGTTTCTCTTGAAGGTGTACATGCTATAGGGGTTCCCGCTCAGCTCAGGATTGTTAGGAATCCTTGTTATTGGGCTCAGTGGAGTAAGAAGAGGCAGGAGCCTTGCATTATTGTTTTCATTTTTGTCACTGCTTACGCAAACCACTTATATTTCTTTGGCATAAATTGCCTTATCTCTAAAATAGGAATTATTATTTTGTAGACTGTTGAGGTCTGAGTTGAATGAACTTTGGGGTTTTTCTAACACTTAATTGGATATATCCCATCATCGTGAAGAAATACTTGTCCCTAGAATTTTACCACAAATGACCACCATACTATGGGGCAACTCCATTTGAAAAATGAAGTAGGAACCTAACATTTCATTTTTAAGTAGAAAATATATATATGCATGAATATTAATATGTTATTTATAATAACCAAAAAAAGGAACAACCTAAGTATCCATCAATTGATGAGTGGATAAATAAGTGTGGTATATCCATTATCAAAACAAAATTGTACCAGACAAGGTTAAACAGCAAGAAGACTTCATTCAAGGCTATTGTAATTGGGAGAGAAACCAGAATTGTCAGAACTAGACTCCACTGGAGTAGAGGAGGTAAGATTTTTTAAAGATTGGAGTGGAAAAGTACCACAGGACTTTAAGGGGGAAATCATAGACCATCTATGTTTTCCACTTGACTTTATCCATAGGAAAAATAAATGAATAACTTTATGACAAGGGGGTAGTTTTTGCAACTCCTACCCTCTCACAGCAACAGGGAAATAAGGGTAAGAATGCTATTTCCTTGGATGATTACTTCTCAAAAAGATGATTCCCTTGTCCATGTGAGTACATTTCTGGTTGTAAAACTGCCATGTGGCTATTAAAAAAAGATTGACATGTCAAAGGGACACAGAGAATTTACAACTACAGGTTTTCTTATCTCAAAGAAAGAGTAGGTCAGGGGCCTAGAGTCGAGAAGAAGTAAGTGCAAAGTTTATTCAAGCTAAAGGGAACTTTAAGGCCATACTAGTCACCATACAATGAGTATTTGTAGACAATGAAAAGGAATGAAGTATTGATAAATGCAGCAACATGGATGAACCTAGCAAACATAAATTATGCTGGAAGCCAGTCATAAGAGGCCATATATTATGTGACTTTATCTATATGAAATATCTAGAATATTAAATCCATGCAGACAAAGTAATTAGTGGTTGCCTATACCTGGGAATTTTTGGGGTGGGGTTGGAGTGGCAACTAGAGTATGGGTTTGTTTTTTTTTTTGAGGGGTAATGAAGATACTTTAAAATTGTAGTGATGAATGCACAAGCCTCTGAATATACTAAAAGTCATTAAATTGCACACTTTAATGGGTGAAGTGTATGACATGTAAATTATATTTTAATAAAGCTATTATAAAAACAAATATGTGTTGAAATATGGTACATAGCCAATATTCCAATATTTATAGTTATAAAAATTTTAAACAAAACCAAACCCCTTATTTCTCCAAAGAACATTTTGATTAATCTGTGGATTCAAAGTATGTATTTCTGGTAGCTAGCCTGATTTTCAGTTTTTACAGCAGTTATTTTTTACCATGTTATACCAATAAGAGAGTATATAACATGGAAGAAAGGAAAATACATTCTGAAATGTCCCTAAGATGTTTGCTTCCCTGAAAATGGGAACCGTCAATAAAAGAATAGTTTCTGTTCTTAACTGATGAGAAACATCAGTACAGATCTAGGTATGGTGTGGTGTGGTGTGGTGTGGTACAGGGCAGTAAAAATAAACCCTTGCATTCTAACGAAGGCTATGTGGGCAGAACCTCAATTTTAACTGTAGCCATTTCTAGAGAAACAGTTTTGTTCAACAGTTCTGAACCTACTGATCAGGTTCCAAACCTAGCTCCAAAAGACTCATTTTACCCACACTGTAGTTGAACTGGAGTACTAATGTTAGTACTGACTGTCTGCATGTATGGGACAATGGCACAGAAAGGAGGATGAACCATAACATTCCCATCACCTGGTACAGGTACGGCTCCAGGCACAATTCTGAATTATGCACAGTGAGGCTTTGGCTTTAAAAGACTCTGGAAACAATTTCTACTTGTGGGGCAAGGGGGTTCCTACACCAACAATTCTTGGACACCAAATGGGTGTCCTACAGTTTGACTCAGTTCTGACACTGTCTACATGGGATAGCATCAGATCCTACCAGCTTAGTCCTACAAGATTGTCCCTACTCCTTCAGATACCAGTCACCAAACCCATGTTTTCACCTGTGCTTCTGGTCAACTGGCTATAGATTAGAGGGTCCAACAAGACCCTCCCTCGTTGGGTTGATTAATTTCCTAGAATGGTTCACAGAACTTGGAGAAACATTTTGCTTACTAGATCCCCAGTTTATTATGAAAGCACATACCCCAGGAATGGCCAGATGGATGAGATGCAGAGGACAAGTATGGCTCAAAAGGCTCCATGCCCTCTCCAAATGTGCCACTTGCCCAAAATCTCCATGTGTTCACCAATGGGGAACTTCTCAACCTGGAAGTTCCCCAAATCCTCTTCTTTGGAGGTTTTTTTTTTTTTAATTTATTTTTTATTGTTATTCAATTACAGTTGTATGCCTTTTCTCCCCTTCCCTCCCCCCACCCTAGCTGAACCCACTTCCCTCCCCCACCCCCACCATCCCCCCCCCCCATGTTGTCCATGTGTCCTTTATAATAGGACAATCCCCTGCAAACCCCTCTTCCCACTGTCCCCACCCCACTCCCCCCTGGCCACTGCTAGACTGTTCCCCACCTCAATGTCTCTGGTTGTATTTTGTTTGCTTTTTTCTTTTGTTGATTATGTTCCAGTTAAAGGTGACATCATTTGGTATTTGTCCCTCACCATCTGGCTTATTTCACTTAGCATAATGCTCTCCAGTTCCATCCATGCTGTTGCAAAGGGTATAAGCTCCTTCTTTCTCTCTGCTGCATAGAATTTTATGGTGTAAATATACCATAGTTTTTGGATCCACTCGTTTGCTGATGGGCACTTAGGTTGCTTCCAGTACTTGGCTATTGTAAATTGTGCTGCTATGAACATTGGGGTACATAGGTTCTTTTGGATTGGTGTTGCAGGGTTCTTAGGGTATAATCCCAGCAGCAGAATTGCTGGGTCAAAGGGCAGTTCCATTTTTAGTTTTCTGAGGAAATTCCATACTGTTTTCCACAGTGGCCTCACCAGTCTGCATTCCTACCAACAGTGCACTAGGGTTCCCTTTTCTCCTCATCCTCTCCAACATTTGTTTGTGGATTTGTTTATGTTGGCCACTCTGACTGGTGTGAGATGGTACCTCATTATGGTTTTAATTTGCATCTCTCTGATGGCTAGTGATGCTGAGCATCTTTTCATATGTCTCTGGGCCCTCTGTATGTCTTCCTTGGAGAAGTGTCTGTTCAAGTCCTTTGCCCATTTTTTAATTGGGTTGTTTGTCTTCCTGGAGTGCAGTCATGTGAGTTCTTTATATATTTTGGAGATCAGGCCCTTGTCTGAGGTATCATTGGCAAATATGTTTTCTTTGGAGTTTTTATGGAGGTTTGTAGATACCTCATTATGTAGATACGGTTGATTAAATCACTACCATTGGCAGCTGGTTCAACCTCCAGGTCCTTTCCACTCTCTGTAGGGTGGTGGAAAGGGATCTGCAAGTTCCAAACCTCTAATCACCAGGTGGTTCCCTTGACTACTCCCAAAGTGACCTCATTAACATAACAAAAGACACATCTTTGTGGCTCTCTACAATTAAGAAATTCCAAGGTTTTAGGAGCTCTGTGCTAGAAACAGGGACAAAGACAAACTGTATATTTCTTATTATAAATCACAACATCACAGGCTTCCACCCACTTTCCTTTCTGTAACTCTTTTCAGCGTTCTAAATCTAGAGCCTCTCTCTCTAGCCATGATACATCTCAAAGCTTTTTATTTTTATTTTATTTATTTTTTAAAGTTTTTTTTATTGTTGTTCAAGTGCAGTTGTCTCCATTTTCCTTCTACCACTCCCCCGTTCCCATCCCATCCCCACCTCCCACCCTCAATCCTACCCAACTTCACGATGTCCTAAGCTTCCCACTGCAGTACCAGACTTGGGCATCTTTGTTCTCTAAGGGACAGATTTACCTGCTAACATAACCTTTCTCCCAGCCAACATACACACATTTAAATTCCCACATCATCAAGGCATCTAATTTAAATTTGTATTGTAAAAGAAGCAAATTTTAAAAGCATGATAACCTCTGAGTTTCCTAGAAGCATTTACAGATAAAACTTGGTTTTTTATAAACCCTGAAGTATTGCTAATTATAGGATATTAAGCATAAGACTTAGGGAATGGTAAGAAAAATTTGAAAATAGGAAAAGCTGACCTTTCCTCTGAGTTGTTCCTGCTTTATCCAGAATGTGTGTTTTGTCCCTGCCCGCACTTCAGCTTTCTTTAAATATGCCCCCTAAAATTTACAGTCTACAAAAAGGCACAGTGGAATCTATAATGCTGGTGGTTGGGGTTGGGAGGAGACATTGGGAAGGATCATGGGAAGGAATAATGAGAAAACAGTCATGGCATGGATGATACGGGCATCTTACATTTTTTAAGATTTAGACGTGTTTTTCTATACATTGATCAATTGGTTTTTCTTGGTTATAGATTGGGCTTATGGATACTACAGACAACAGAGAAAACTTGTTGAAGAGATTGGCTGGTCCTATACAGGTAAATATGTTATCGTATAATGAGTTTCACACAAAAATTATATTGGCTTTTTATCTGTTTTTATATGTAAGAGGAAACTTTGTAGCTCAACACACCTTTTAACTTAGCTACATGGATATTCATTTAGATTAATTAATGAAAGTTTTATATGCAAAATGATTTCTAGTGGACTTCCTGTAAACAAATTTGTTAGTGTAGAGATACTGGTGTCAGATACAGTTGAATCCCAGGTCCACGGTGGATATATCTCCTTTGGAAATATGCATAAACTATCCAAGGCTCATTTTTTTCATCTTTGAAATGGAGGATCATAGTAAGATAAATGAAACTGGCACAGTGCCTTCTTATAAACAGAAAGCTCTCAAGAAATGTCAGCTGCTGTTATGATCAAAACTGTGATTTTTTAATTCATTTAACAAATATTGATGGGATTTGTGCTCTCAGAGGGGGCTTCCTTTTGAATTATTGTGCTGCATTAATTGGAATCAGGGTCTAGAATGATTTTGTAGAATTGCCAGACTTGGCTTAGAGCATCATGAATATCTGAAGTTGGCTTAAAATGGTTACAACCAGAAGTCATGAACAGAAACCCTAGGTGAGAAGAGAAGCTCCAGGCCTGATCAGAAGAACACGGGCGGCATCTAGAAGCCCATGACATGCCTGACATCCATCTGGGACAGTATTGGGTGGTAGAAGAGGGGTGGGGGGTTGGAGGGCCGGGTGAAAAAGGTGAAAGGATTAAAAAATAAAAAAACCTCATAGACACAAATAATAGGATGGTGACTACCAGAGGGAAGGGAGGTAGGGGAGGTAGAAGAAAGTAAAGTGGGGATAAATGGTAATGGAAGAAGACTTGACTTGAGGTGGTGAACACACAATACAATATACAAGTGATGTGTTATAGAATTGTACACCTGAAACATATATTATCTCATTAACCAATGTCACTCCAATAAATTCAGTAAAAAGGAAAGAAAATTCATCCTCAAAATGTAGTTACATAAACAATTTTTTTCAGAAATATGGACTTTAATAAAAGTAATTATTACATCAAGGTGCCTAAATGATATAATATCAATAGATGTGGTCAAGTTAATTTCAGAAAATTTTGTTATTTTAACCATTTTCTGACATTTTTACTAACTAGTTTTTTAATTTGGTCAATTTTATTGACAAACATTTTTAATTTGTAGTTTTGTAATTACTTAATTTCTTAAATTACCCCAAACAATAGGGTCTCAATTAGGGCTTTGAAAGGATATAGAAGTAAATGCTACTTGAGGTGAATAAAATTATAGACATGAATAACTAGTAATAAAAATGGATGATTTATTTGTTTATACTAAACAATTTTACTTTATTAAAATTGAACATGTTATATTCTATTTGAATAAATTTGCATTTTACTTTCCTGGATTTGATTCCAGGCCCTGGACTAATTTTTCTCTATTACATACATAAATCATAAAACACAGATTTTAAGGTAGGTTACTTTGAATTAAAAGTAAAGGTAACTTTTAAAGTACCTTTAAATTGTATTTAAAGTTATATTTTTAAGTAAAGCATTTAAATGTAAAAGGAAAAATATTTTCCCTTAGCCTGACTTTATTAAAATGATGCTAAAGCTAAGGCTAAGGCTAAAAATTATTAAAATAAAACAATCATCATACAAGAACAAATACAAAGATAAATCCAAAGAGGTAAAAATTTTGTAGAAAATAACTGCTAACATGTTTTTCTACTTTTGAAACATTTTAGAGTCTTGAGTATTCAAATATATTTCTGATTATATGACCTTAGAATATTGTTACTTTTAATGAATTATTTAGGAATTCCTCTAAAATTAATTTGATTAAAATAAAGAAAAGCCAAAATACTTCTCCTAAAACTTTTTGGCATCATGTTATATTTTTGAAAGATACATGTCACTTAAATTTATTCTTATAGAGAGAAAGTTGGTTTTAGACAGAAAGTAATAATTATGTACTATTATAAAAAACAAAATTTTCATGTCTTTTTTAATATATTCTACCAGTTGGCTTGTAAGTTTATATTTTTATTTTTTAATTAAATTTATTGGTGAGATTGGTTAATAAGTTTATATAGGTTTTAAGTATACATTTCTATGATACATGATCTGTATATTGCATTGTGTGCCCAACACTCAAGGTCAAATCATCTTTCCTCACCATCTTATTTGACCCCCTTTACCCTTTACTACCCGCCTACAAATCTCTCCAGTAACCACCATACTGTTGTCTGTGTCTGAGTTTTTGTCTGTTTCTCTTCTTTGTTCATTTGTTGCTTTTGATTTTATATCTCATATATGAATAAAACCATATGGTTGTTGACTTTTTCCATCTTATTTCACTCAGCATGATATACTCAGGGTCCATCCATGTGGTTGCAAATGGAAGTATTTCATCTTTTCATATGGCTGAGTGCCATTCCATTGTACATATGTACCACATCTTTATCCAATCATCTATCAAAAGACACTTTGGTTGTTTCCATGTCTTGGCCACCATGTATAATGCTGCAGTGAACATAGGGGTGCACATATCTTTGTGAATAAATGTATTCAAATTTTGGGGATAGATACCCAGCAGGGGGGTTCTGGGTCATATTGTAATTCTATTTTTAATGTTTTGAGAAACCTCCATGCTGTTTTCCATAGTGGCTGTAGCAGTTTACATTCCAACCAGCAGTGATTGAGTATTCCTTTCCTCCACAACCTCTCCAGCACCTGTTATTGCTTGTCTAATTGGTAGTAGCCACTCTAACAAGTGTGAAGTGGTATTGATAGTTTTGATTTGCATTTTTCTAATAGCTAGTGAAGTTGAGAATCTTTTCATACATCTGTTGACAATTTATATGTCTTCTTAAGAGAAATGTCTGTTTAGGTCCTCTGCTAATTTTTTAATTAGATTGTTTGTTTGGTGTTGTGGTGTATGAGGTCTTTATATATTTTGGATATTAACCCCTTGTTGGAGCAGAGAGCCCAGAAATAAAGCCAAATGTATATTCAACAAAGGGGCCAAAAACGTACAATGGAGAAAGGAAAACTTCTTCAATAAATGTTGCTGGGGAAATTGGAAAGCCACATGCAAAAGAATGAAATTAGACTGCAGATTGTCTCCATATACAAAAATTAACTGAAAATAGATCAAAGACCTAAATATAAAACCTGAAAGAATAAGTTACATAAAAGAAAATATTGATAGTAAACTTAGGGACCTTAGTCCTAGAGAAGATTTTATGAATTTGATCCCAAAGGCAAGGGAAGTAATGGCAAAAACGAATGAATGGGACTATACCAAACTAAAAAGCTTCTTCACAGCAAAAGAAACATCCAACAAAAGAAAAAGACAACCAACCAAATGGGAGAAGACATTTGTAAACAACAGCTCTGGGTTGTACATTTATTAACTAATGTAATAACATATTGTATTGTTATATTTTTAAAACTTTATGTGCTTTGTAACTTTATATTTATAACTATAACTCATTTTGTCTTTCTTTTCCTTCAAAATAAAAATCCTAGTCTTTTATAAAAGTTACAGTTCATTTTTACACCCCTAGTAATTATGGAAAACGTGTTAGGAAAGACTGAGTGCTTGGAGAGCATTTATAACCAGAGAAGATGACATCACAATGAACAGCCCTCTGGTTCTCCTGGCAAATATTAACTGACATCACCATTTGGGCATTATTTAATACAGGAAACCTTTTTAGAAGATTTATTTAGATATCACTAGTAGTGGTTTGGGAATGCAGCTTCCAGGATAAATTTTCTCCAAGAATTTTTTCATAAGGATTAAATTTCTACATGTTTGGCTGGTTACATTTATATATTTTTTTATTTTTAACTGCTAAGAATATCCCAAGCCATCTTTTAAAAATTCACCACTCTATTGTTTAGATAGTTTTTGCTGTGGATAAAATGTAATATATATAGCTGTTGTAGAAAACCTGGTACATATTAACTTGTTCATTGGAAAAATATCACCTGATTTAGTTTCTTAACAACCAACTTCTTAGAGGTAGAACTAAAAGCACATTATTTTCATTTAGACCATAAATCTTTAAAGAGAACTCAGATATTCACCAGGTATGAGTAAAATGAAAAACAAGCTTTAATGCATCCTCCCTTCTCCTGAAACCTTGAATCAGAAGATGGAGGACCTAGGGAGAGAGAGCGTTACAGTTCTCACCACCAAGGTCCAATGTGTGTTGACGGATGGAGTGTGTTTGCCAGCAGACCAGGGTTTTTAAGCAGCTGGGTGTGCCTCATGAGTTCAGGAAAAGACAACACTTTTGCCATTTGGTTTTTTATTTACCAATGCAGATACCACTGTGAATATCCTATTGTCTTAGAGGAAGCCACAGAGCTCTTCCTTTTAATGGGTTTATTGTGTGTAGACCCGGGAGCTGTAGAGTGGCCAGGCTTTCACAGACGGGTCTATAGACAAAAAATGCACAGTTCTTTGCTTGCTTCTCTCTCTCCATCTCTGTCTGTCTGTCTTTCTGTACTAAACTAATCACTTAAGCTAGCTTTTGTTTGCTAAGTATTAACTTAGATCACATGAACTTGAAAAGCATTTGAGTTTCTATATTTCCGAGAATTTTAGAATACTCAACCCTTACAAGTGCTTGCTATTAAAGTAATTTTAACAGTGCCATCTGGAGGTAGAAAATTACCTCATATTTATAATACACATATGTAGACATCCCCAGATAGACACAAACAGAGAGCAGTCAGATACAAATTTTGTTTGGAGGCTTTTCACAATTTACATCTGTTCTTGATAAGTCAAGGTGCAATTTGACCTTCCCCCTTTTAAAATAAGGACAGCCATTTTTAATACCTTAAAGCATTGTGTTGACACCCAAACGATATCATAGGTTAATTTAGCTCTTTAAATCCTCTTTCTGAAGCTTCTAGAGACCAGTTACATTAAATATGTTTTCCATTCCTGGCACTGTTTTCTGAGAATCCTGAAGTCCCCCTCTGATGCTTTTATTTCGGTGATGTGAGTGATAGCATAAGGCATAAAGCTGTTAGATTTTTGAATTGTGTAGGTGTAAAAAAATACTGGTTGCAAAGCCACTGTGTTTGATTTTTTTGTTTGTTTGTTTTGCTTTAAGCATGTGTCTTTTTAAAGGAATGTGTTAAGAGCAGTCATTTCTGAAAAGGGGGATTGTGGGTACCTTTTATTTTCTTCTCTTTGCTTGTCCATATTTTCTAGCTTGTCTACACTAAACATGTATTTGTTTCATAATCAAGTTGAGGAAAAGGTGGTTTAAACATCTAATTAATATAAATTAAGTTTATTCTAAGGATGATTACAAAGTTGTTTTGTATCACAAAAAGTCTTCTATTTGTACTTCTTCACTTAGCACTGGTCTAACGGTTAATGTATTGGGGTGCATTGCTATTTGACCACAGCAAGTGAACTTTTTTACTGGTCACTAAAGACAGAAATACTATGTTAATCATTTATACCCTTGAAGAGTAGATGATAATTTATAATTAGTGAAGAAAGAATAATATTCTCTTACAAAAATGGCCACGTCATTATACATTTGCATTCAGCCCGAACTCAATCTAGCCAGCATTTCATCGAGGGCACTGAAGGCGTCACACGACCTGACTTTCTTCTCTGCTTTGGCCCAATATGCTCACTTTATTCATTTCATCATCTGGTTCATTATCCCAGCTCAGTGATAACTATCGCTCATTGTCAATTGAATTACTACCAGCTCAGTCACATTTTCTACATCATTTACCAGAAAGTATAGTTTTTTAAGAAATCAGAACAATTGTGCAAGTCACCTAGAGCCTTGAAATGCCTCCAAAATGTGCTTCAGAGTGGTCACCCACCCCTGGAGCTCACATTCTTCTGAAGATTGATTGACAGTGTTCTGACCTCTAGATAAAGGGTTCCCCATTCTAATTCACCATTTTCCAAGTGAGTCTCTGTTGACATGAAAGAGTTCATTCTCTTTTGAAAGGAGGACAGTTCCTATTTAGAAAGCAGCCTTTATTGTTTCCTTTCAAGAGAATAATTACATCTTTACTTTCTGTTGAGATAATGAAGAGAGCCAGTTCGGATATGTCTGTGTGGCTTCAGAGTAGATTTGGGGAGAAGGTTCTGTGACTTTTAATTATGATCATTTATCCCCCAAATGCACATGTTTTGGTAGATTTTAATAACTTCTATTTTAATTTGCGATGATTTCTTGTTTACGCTTAAGCACATGAAAGGCTTGATAACCAGAGACACTGAAATTAAGAACAATCTGACAGTAACCAGAGGGAAGGTGGGAGGGGATAATGGGGGAGAGGGGGAAAGGGTTTTCAGGAACAGCTATATAGGACACATGGACAAAACCAAGGGGTGGTGGAAGCAGGGAAGGGAGGTGGCGAAGCCTGGGGTCCGGGGGAGTGGTTTAGGGATAAATATAGAAAACTGTACTTGAACAACAATAAAATATATATTTTTGAAATCTAAGTCTTATTGACTTGTTTTTATGCCATTAACATTTTAAAAAGTAAGTTGAAGTAGAAAATTAAGTTCTGGCATATGATGCAAATTCCTCTAATGTATCTGGCCTTTGTTTAATCATTAATGAGTTACCACTGAAAGATGTGTATAGATTAGATACCACAGAGATCTAAGGAACTATATTTATTTGATCCTAATTAATATTTGGCTTTAAATATATAATTACACCACTTTCCAATTTCCTAATGTTAAGCAATTAAACAAGCGGCTGTTGGCCAGATAAATATTAAACTTTGCCAAGTTGTTCACCATATTTGGACTATATTAGAATAGATTCCTAGAAATGTTTAAATTCACATGCTTTAAGAAGAGTGGGTATTACAGGTTATCAGTGAAAAAAATTATTTATCTGTTTAATAGTGTTACGATTTATGCTCAATTATCCACAGATAGTTCAGCACGCGTTTGTTCACAGTGTGTGAAGACACATCAACTAAACGTAACTTTTTGTGACTATGTTAAAGTGCTTCGTACTTAACATTAAAAGGAATGGAATACTGGGTTAGCAAGGAATTCCATTGTCTTAAGGGGAATGTTCTTAAACTTTAAATTTTGCCCCTTTTTTTGAAAATGAGAGTGCCAAGGGAGTAATTACAATGATCAAGAATAAAGGGGACACTAATTATTGATAGTTGATAGTTCAGACCAGTTGTTCCTAAATTTTAGTGTGTATCAGAATTACCTGGGAAATTACTGCAATGCGACTGCCAGGTCTGACATTCAGAATTTCTGATTCAGGAAATTCCTAGGTGGAGGCTGCAAATTTGATAGCTAGCAAATCTGAGGGCCCTGCTGCTGCCTTGGGGAACTTCATATTGCATGATCCAGACTCTACATCAGTCTCTGCTTTCGTCGCCTTAGTGTGTGCAATGAAGTAATGAGGGAAAGTAAACGTTCAGAGAAAGAATGCGCATGAACTCATTTATGCATAGGAAAGTGCTTTCGCTCTCTAGATTGCTAAATTAACAGGAATATTACCATTGCTTCTACTTAGAGATATTAAGATATACAATAATATCTTAAATGTTAACTTCCAAAACTTGCTGTCTACGGCTACAAAGAGATGAAAGCTTTTCAAACAATTGTTCATACAACTTGCAGGAATTTGCCCACGCAGGCTGAGGCCTCCTTACCTGTTTTGGGCAGTTTCTGGCCTATGCGGGCCCAGTGGTAATCCCTCTCTAGTGAGCCTGGCTGCAAATCGTCTTCACCTTGAAATACTCTAAACGCATTTATCTCTAGCAATTTCCAAGGAACATTCTTTTTCATAATCTTTTTAAAATCATTTTTTATTGACCTGACTCCAAAGAGTCTGGGTCCTGATGGTATTAAGATTGTATTTTCAGTTTTTTGGATTATTTTTACTTTATTTTTTTGTTTCCGAAATTCCAGAGTTTCAGTCATCGTAAATGATGTTGTTAATGATTTCCTCCTGTTTTTTTCTTTTCTTTTGGGTGTTGATAATGTAATTTAGTGCTATCTTCAAAAGTTTTAAAATAGAATAGAAATATTTCTTGGTGTTTGTTTAGTAAGGGATGTTATACTTTCTTTTCCTTCAGGAGATGTTTAGAATTAAGTAACTTGTGTCATTGTCACTTTCCAAGTCACTAATGTTAACTTCGCAGGAAAGATTACTGCTACACATGCAAGTTACATTGGAATTTAGTCTCTAACCCTGGGGGATATGTTTGAAAATTTTAGTAGTTTTGATAGAAATTAAAAATAAAACCGTCTGTCATATCTCATTATTCTAGCAGAGAACTTGTTTGAAAGTCTTGCATTAGAGGCTGAATTTGTTGGATAATAACTTCATTTATTCAACACATTGTAATTGAATACTACGTATCTGGAAGCAGAAAGCAAAAATGACTAAGTGCACCTCGTGGAGCTTGGATCCTAAAATAACACAGAACTATCACCCACAGGTAAAGGAAGTGACTCATGGTGACTTGTTAAACTGTAGTGCATAAGGGTAGTTCATGAATTTTGAATGCAGTCATTTCAGTCTGTTTTCATCTGGAGATATTCTAAAAGTGACAAGGATTGAGCCATGACTGCAAGTAAGTAAGCAGCTACCAAACGTGTAAGGGCAAGCAAGCCATTGTATTTTAAGTAAATATCTTTTGATAAATTTCAAAACTGAAAGTTTTACGATTTTTTTCTTTTGACTCAATTTTGCTTCTTGGCTTGGGAGGGTTCATAATACCCTTCCAGGTCATATGAAAAGTCCCAGTGCAGGCATGCCTACTAATGATTCAGTCAGTATGGGAACTCCTAAAAGATTACCAAACACATCCTAGTTCTCGCTTCTGTCTGCAATCAGCATATCTGCTCCCCCTTTGCTCTATAGATCTCCCTTCATCTGTGCCCTGCAGGCAGTGTGCCAAGCATAACATCTCAATCCATGCCCCATGAAAGGAGAAGAAATTCTCTCCTTTGTTAGCCATGGAACTTGTACGTTAAAAACAGCTTCTCTTCAGAACCCTGAGAAGATTCTTAGGTTTAGTCACAGGATTATTTTTCTCAAAAGTTTGTAAAACAGCAGCTTATCATTTTGGCCAAATTCTTATCAAGAAGCATAGTCTAGTTACCTTCAGGGTAGAATTCAGGAGGCACCGTGTCCTGACTGTGACATCTTCACTTGTCCCAAGTTCGGCACCCCACCCACCGTCTGTGTACTATTAGGTGTTTGTCAGGACTCTAGCTTGCTAGTGACAGAGGAGCCTGAAGATAATATTCTGATTTTGAGTGGGCAAATCATTATTGAGTATCCTGAACTTGAAACAAGAATTTTCCTTCTAACCAAAGAGAGGAAAGGACCTACAGATACCTAAGGAACTGTCCCCCAGTATAGACTCACTGTTCATCAACGTGGAGGGTTTTGTCTCTACTCCCTCCCCTCAAGATATTCCTGTTGTAGTGATGGTCCCAGACAGAGTAGCTCTGATGGGAACCTCTTCTGACTCTAAGTTCTATGCCCCAAAGGACATAATGAGGGAGATTATAGGTCTGAGAGAGAATTCAAAGCCTCTGTCATGAAAGCCTGTGGAATGTAGGAGCTGTGTATGTCCTACCCTAATCCTAAAATCAGTTGCCATGGCTCTTAACTTGTTTCAAGAAGAGACTACTCATAACAGGGTAGAGAAGAGGTTGCAGGAAGCCTCCTTTAGAAATGGTGCTGTCGCCAGTCTACGGCCACACCACCCTGAATGCGCTGATCTCCTCTGATCTTGGAAGCTAAGCAGGGCCAGGCCTGGTTAGTACTTAGATGGGAGAAATGGTGCTGTTGCCAATATTTAAGAGGATTCCTTTGGTAAAGTAGGGATATTGGTGAAATTGCTACATTATGAAATACCACTTGGACTTTCAATTCAGCAGAATAAAATGGGCACTAACCAAGTGTAGTTAGTGGTCCAAAGAACTCAGGCTTTTTAAGATGAAAGAGTCCCCAAATTTTTTTTTGATATATTTATTGATTATGCTATTACAGTTGTCCCGTTTCCGCCCCTTCACTCAACTCCATCCTGCCCACCTCCTCCCTCCCATATTCCCCCCTTATAGTTCATGTCCATGGGTCATACTTATAAGTTCTTTGGCTTCTACATTTCCTACACTATTCTTACCCTCCCCCTGTCTATTTTCCACCTATCATTTATGCTATTTATGAGTCCCAAAATTTTCATAAATAGCTCAGTGCTGCCCATACAGAACCCCTAGAAGCCCCATATAAAACCTCTGAGAAATGGAAGAACCAGGTCTGTCTTTCATCTCCAGTGAATTTTGGGAAATACAGCACCGTTGAAAGACTAGGACAACCTAGTGGTGCAGAGAGCATTATTCTTACATCATTCCAGTACTTTCAGCCTGCATCTTCAACCCTCAACCTCCGTGCAGGCCTGCCGGTTTTGTACACCTGACACATTGCTTACCAACACTCTGGATATATCCTTGTCTTTGTCCCTCTTGTAAGGGTGGTGTTGGAGGGGAGATTGGGGTCACTGAAAACGGTGCTATGAGTTTTACTTCTGTAAGAGTCTGTTACCAGCCTCCAAAAACACATGATTCCCTTACATTGACTGTGACAAGCCCAGACTAACCTGCTTAAACCTCATTCAATTCTTCAGTTGTCCATCATTCCTCACACCAGTCTCCTCGTGGGTGTCTGTCTCAGTCCCTGTAATCTGACACACACACCAGTTTCTTCCTAGCCTCTCACTGGCCTAGCTTGGTAGCTCTGTTGCTTACTGATACCCTGCCCCACTAACCAGCCGATGGAATTCTGAATAAAACGATCCTTTTATTTTTTGCCCTGTAAGTGTAACAGTCTGATTGCTTTCTTTAGCGTATTCTTAGAGGGTGTTAGATTTTACAAAATAACATAATTAATGGTTGATCTTTTTCTATACAACTTTTCTTGTAAAAAAGTGATAAAATTTAAGTAAGGTTATTTTTAAACGATGGAGATGTTTCTTCTATAAACAGAGTTATAGTTACTTAACCAAACTGCCTCACCAAGGGCAAAATTTCATTTAATTAAAAATCCTACATTACCTTCAAACCTCAACAGAATTACATCACAACACTCACTAAATATGACCACATCATTTCTTAAATGTTATAGTGACATTGGCACAGCCCCAATATCTCTGAAAAGCTAATGACTGATGACTGCACTAACGAAACTGTTAATGTAAGGTTCTCATTCAAGTACAATTGCTGAAGAGTACTGGAATGTAATTATACTTCATCCATGGTTAAATAACTACATTTCTTTTACATGGCATCATGGTTTCTTACATTTATATAATAAAATTGTTAAAGTAGAATAGAGATTATTTTAAAAATAAACTACTTGTGGTTCACCAATAAAAGCAACATTCAACTTTTGGGGCCATCTTAGTTTTTAAACTTGTCGTCTTTCTTTGTTCCCTAAGAGATCATGAAACCTGTGCACCGCGATTGAAACTGAGTCCCCAAATCTGCTCCTCAGGCAGCATTCGTCCCCAGCAGCCGCCCAGTCTTCTACCATCCAATTCCAGCCACCCCTGCCCCCAGTGCCTTCTTCTTTGTTTGAACAGGACCTGCCCTTCTGCTGCACCTCGTGCTCAGGAATTGAACAAATGTCGGCTCTTCCATTTTTCAAACTTTTATCTAGATTCTAACGGGTAGCTAACACTGACCTTCACAATTTCATCTCTCAGTATGTGTTCTTAAGTATTGTTTTACTTATCTGACGTACTCCACTCTGATACAGTAATAGGAAATAATGAGTTAATGGCAGCCCTCTCAGTGAAGATATTTACCATTCAGACTACCTTTACAGGTAAAATCCTTAAAAAACCAAATTTATGAGAATTTCAGGCACTTTGTCAGTTTGTGTGGGAGATAGCTTTAGTTAGCAAGCTTTTTTGTGCTCTTCCAATCATATCAGATAAAAGAATATTTTCATTTTCATCAGACAAGGTTGGACATTTTGCTTGTTATTTCATGCTTTAGCATCATTCTAGAAGTTATAAATCAAAGTTATTACTGGATTAAGTTTTTCTAAAATTTGTCACTCTAACATGATGAGATTTCTATAGTGAGATTAAAAATATAGGTGTACATTCTAACCGGTGTGAGATGGTACCTCATTGTGGTTTTAATTTGCATCTCTCTGATGGCTAGTGATGCTGAGCATCTTTTCATATGTCTCTGGGCCCTCTGTATGTCTTCCTTGGAGAAGTGTCTGTTCAAGTCCTTTGCCCATTTTTTAATTGGGTTGTTTGTCTTCTTGGAATAGAGTCATGTGAGTTCTTTATATATTTTGGAGATCAGGCCCTTGTCTGAATGGCCAACATAAACAAATCAACAGACAAATGTTGGAGAGGATGCAGAGAAAAGGGAACCCTAGTGCACTGTTGGTGGGAATGCAGACTGGTGTGGCCACTGTGGAAAACAGTATGGAATTGCCTCAGAAAACTAAAAATGGAACTGCCCTTTGACCCAGCAATTCCGCTGCTGGGATTATGCCCTAAGAACCCTGAAACACCAATCCAAAAGAACCTATGTACCCCAATGTTCATAGCAGCACAATTTACAATAGCCAAGTACTGGAAGCAACCTAAGGGCCCATCAGCAAATGAGTGGATCACAAAACTATGGTACATTTACACAATGGAATACAATGCAGCAGAGAGAAAGAAGGAGCTTATACCCTTTGTGACAGCATGGATGAAACTGGAGAGCATTATGCTAAGTGAAATAAGCCAGACGGTGAGGGACAAATACCATATGATCTCACCTTTAACTGGAACATAATTAACAGAAGAAAAAAAGCAAACAAAATATAACCAGAGACATTGAAGTTAAGAACAATCTAACAATAGCCAGGGGGGGAGTGGGGAGGAGACAGTGAGGAGAGGGGATTACAGGAACTACTATAAAGGACACATAGACAAAATCAAGGGGGAGGGTGGAGGTGGGGGAGGGAGGTGGGTTTGGCTGGGGTGGGGTGGAGGTTTGGGGAGAAAAGGCATACAACTGTAATTGAATAACAGTAAAAATTTTTTTAAAAGAAAAAAATATAGGTGTACAAAGAAAGATGTTAATTTAAGCTTTGGTTGAAATAAGAAAAATTGGAGTCAGCTTTAATGTCCAAGAAAAGGGGAGTGGATAACTATCCATGTGTGTGCCTGTGTGTGTGTGTAACATAAGTTATAATAAATTGTAGTATATCCATACTGTAGAATACCACGCAGCCATTAAAAAAATATGGCAGAATTACATATGCTGACATTGAGGGATCTTCAGGACATTACTATTTAGAGAAAACAGGCAAGTCACATCAACATATGTAATGATCTCATTTGTGTATACAAATAAGCAAAAAAAGGATTATGAGTATAGATACATATATACAAATGTAAATGCATAGATAAATGATTGGAGCATTTTCTCTCTTCCTCTTCTTTTCATTTCCCTTTTGTTTCAAGTCTTTCTGACCATTTTAGTCTTAAAGCCATTAGCAGAGGTCAAGCGAGATTACCGTGTGTGCCAGAGGAATGGAGCAATAGTGGCTCAGAGCCACGCACTATAGTCCAGGCATGTGAACAGGGTGCCCACAGAGGAGGACCGACCAGGGCAGGGTGTCAGAGATTAGGTGAGATGCGGAGGGCGTCCACTCCTGGTGATGGCTTGGCACAGGGAATCAGAGCTCAAGTGATGCCGGGAGAATGTCCACAGCAGAGAGCTTCCTGGTGTGTGCTGTTTAAGCCAAAGGGTGAGGAGGATGTCATCTTGGGCGGTGGCTGTTCATTAGGGAGTGTTTGTCCACAGGAAGTGAGGAGGATGTCTGCATTGAAAGCTCCTTGGGGTGGGCTGTCAGAGCAAGGTCATGGTGAGAAGGG
Organism: Desmodus rotundus; assembly: GCF_022682495.2. Lineage (NCBI taxonomy): Eukaryota > Metazoa > Chordata > Mammalia > Chiroptera > Phyllostomidae > Desmodus > Desmodus rotundus. The sequence continues at coordinate 69,150,116 of NC_071392.1, forward strand.
CATTAGGTAGGAGGGGGCCCCTGTGTGGGTATCAGATCTAAGCATGGAGATGAGGGCACGTCCTCAGAGGCACCATCCTCTCAAATGGTTCAAGAAAACAAAAATGTCGGGAAGATGGCGGCAACATAGGTGGGAGCAGAATTCACTTCCCCTCAGTGCCAGGGAAATACCTAGCTGATCTGAGGAGCAGAGCGAACAGCCAACAGTACTCCAGCATATACGAAGATTAGAGACCAAAGATAGAGGACACTGAAAGATCTGACGGTAAGAAGAGTGCTCAAGGACAATAAGGTCCCCGGGACCCGGGACCGCGCGGTACAAGGGCTGCAGAGGCGCCAGCCCTGGCGCAGGGGCTGCTGCAGGAGTCCTGAGAGAGGGCCAGGCTGCGCTGTGAGCAGCCAGGTGCTTGATTGGACCAGGGGGGCTTGAAAAGGAGGAATTTCTCAAAAAGAAAAAGAAAATAGAGACACTCAGGGGCTAGTTAGAGAACTCTCGGTGGTGGCCGAGGCCCCTGGCGCCCCTCCCCCCTCCGCCCCTGGACTGCGAACGGGGAACGCGGGATAAGCAGCACCGGCGCTCACCTGAGGTCCGGTTGCGCGCGGTAGCGCGCGCGCAGATTAGCGAACGGGGCCCGTACGTGAAACCCCGGAGGGGCGCCCACACCTGAAACCTCCGAGATCTTTTGGAGCAGAGACTAGCTGCTCCACCCACAGACCCAAAACCTCGGAACCGAGGACCGCGTGATTCGGTCCCAGGGCGGCCCCGCCCACCCGAGAGTCTCAAGCCCCGGACAGCTGGATCGGGCCCCCAAGCGTAGAGCCTCTGGCTCGGCGGCAGGCTGCGCGCTCACCAAGCGTAGGGCCGGCTGGATGCGCACTTCCCAAGCACAAAGGGGCTGGCGAGAGACGTAACACCAAGGCGGCTGAACCAGCAGTTTGCGGCGCGCCAGCCTCCCTAGCCTGGGCGGCTCGATCGGTCGGCCGGCTGCGAGCTCAGAGCCCAAATAACGTCACAAACCAGAAGCGGCTGGATTCCCCTGCTGCGCGCGCACGCGTCCGGAGCCAAAGCGGCTGGAGCGGCCACTCGAGAGTCCCAAGAACAAAGCTGCTGGATTGGCTGATCAACGGCCTGATTGCCTGCCAGGGACCACACCTACAAAACAGTGAAGAGTGTGACCCAGGAAGGAAGAAAAGTGAAACCAATCCTTCCAACCACCGCCTCCCGTTGCACAGACAGGACAACAGCAGAAATAACCTGAACGGTTTAAAGCCAACAGAAGATTTTTTTTTTTTTCCCTTTTTTTTTTTTTTTTTTTTTTTCCCTTTTCCTTTCCCCCTGAACTCCTTCTTCCTCTCTCTCTCTTTTTTTTCTTTCATTCCTTCTTCCTCCCATCCTTTACCATTTTTATGTCTTCTTCCTGCCTTCTTTTATCTATTTCTATGTTTTAATTTTTGTTAAAATTCCTTCTTATCTTGCCTCCGATCTTTCTTTAATCCTTCTTCCCTCCTTCCTCCCTTTCCTCCTTTCCTATTTCCTTTTTCCCTCCTTCCCATCTTTGGTTTTTTTTTTTTTGTTTGTTTGTTTGTTTGTTTTTTCCTTTTCTTTCTCCCCCCCTTTCTATTTTTCCCACAGGTGCGACAACAAAACCTGGAGTGCTGAAAAGACTAGAGTTAGACCGTGTTAAACACATAAACATCAGCTCAAGACCAGTGAGCACAGGAGAGTAAGGAGACAGCACCACCGAATCCCATTGGCATTCTACCATAGAAGTTCATATCATAAACCCAGGGATTCAGAACAAAGCAATTTAAGAAGCAGAGGCCAACAAGAAGAGCCTCACAAACAATGGGAAGACAAAGAAACAATTCCCAAATGAAAGGAAAGGAGGAAGTCTCAGAAAGAATACTAACCGAAAAAGAGGCAAGTCAACTATCAGATACTGAGTTCAAAGCAATGGTCATCAGGAAGCTCACTGAGCTCTCTGAGCTCAAAGAGAACTACCAGAAACTACAAGGAAACTACAATGAACTCACTGCAAACTATATCAACATGAAAAAGGAAATAGAAAATATCAACAAGAGCCAAGAGGAAATGAAGAATACAATTTCTGAATTGAAGAACACAGTAGAAGGAATTAAAAGCAGACTTGATGAAGCAGAGGATCGGATCAGCGAGCTGGAGGATAAAGTAGAAAAAAACACCCAGAAGGAACAAGAAAAGGAAAAGAGGCTCAGAAAGAATGAAGAGGCAATAAGGGAAATGCAGGACAACATGAAACGTAACAACATCCGTATAATAGGAATACCAGAAGGAGAAGAAGAAGAGCAAGGGATAGAAAACCTGTTTGAAAAAGTAATGATGGAAAATTTCCCTAATCTGAGGAGAGAAAAAGTCACCCAAATCCAGGAATCACAGAGAGTCCCAAACAAGAGGAACCCAAAGAGACCCACTGCAAGACACATCATAATTAAAATGGCAAATTTCCAAGACAAAGAGAGGATCTTAAAGGCAGCAAGGGAGAAAAAGGAAGTAACATACAAGGGAGCCCCAATAAGGTTAGCAACTGACTTCTCAATGGAAACGCTCCAAGCCAGAAGAGAATGGCAAAAAATATTCCAAGTAATGAGAACCAGAGGCCTCCAACCAAGACTACTTTACCCAGCAAGGCTCTCAATCAAGATAGAAGACCAAATAAAGAGCTTCCCAGACAAAAGAAGTCTAAAAGAATACAGCTCCACCAAACCAGCTCTGCAAGAGATGCTAAAGGGACTGCTTTAAGGAAAGGAAGGAAAAGAGAAAGACAGAGGAACACAGGTAGGAAATAATGGCAATGAATAACTACCTATCGATAATAACCTTAAATGTAAATGGATTAAATGCTCCAATCAAAAGACATAGAACAGCTGAATGGATAAGAAAACATGACCCACACATATGCTGCCTACAAGAAACCCATCTCAGGACAAAAGACTCACACAGACTGAAAGTGAAGGGCTGGAAACAAATTTTCCAAGCAAACGGACAGGAAAAAAAAGCAGGGGTAGCAATACTCATATCAGACAAAATAGACTTCCAAAGAAGGGCCATAAAGAGAGACCCAGAAGGTCACTTCATAATACTCAAAGGAAGAATCCACCAAGAAGACATAAACATTATAAATATATATGCACCCAACATAGGAGCACCCAAATACATAAAGAAAATCTTGGAGGATTTCAAGAAAGATATTGACAGCAACACAATTATAGTAGGGGATTTTAACACCCCACTATCAAAAATGGACAGGTCTTCCAAACAAAAGATTAACAAAGATATTGTGTCACTTAACAATACCCTAGAGGAAATGGACTTAACTGATATATACAGAGCTTTTCATCCCAAAGAAGCAAAATACACATTCTTTTCAAGTGTCCATGGATCTTTTTCAAAGATAGACCACATGATAGGACACAAAGCAACCCTCAACAAATTCAAGAAAATTGAAATCATATCAAGCATCTTCTCTGACCACAAGGGTCTGAAACTAGAAACCAACCCCAAGGGTAAAAACCCAAAACACTCAAAATCATGGAGACTGAATAGCATGCTATTAAACAATGAATGGGTCAAGAACGAGATTAGGGAAGAAATCAAAAACTTCCTGGAAACAAATGAAAACGAACTCACAACAACCCAAAACCTATGGGACACAGCTAAGGCAGTCCTGAGAGGGAAGTTCATAGCAATACAGGCCTACCTTAAGAAGTTAGAAACAGTTCACACAAACAACCTAACCCTACGCCTACAAGAACTGGAGGAACAACAACAAAGACAGCCCAGAGCAAGCAGAAGGAAGGAAATAACCAAGATCAGAGCAGAACTAAATGACATAGAGACTAAAAGCACAATTGTAAGGATCAATGAATCCAGAAGCTGGTTCTTTGAAAAGATAAACAAAATCGACAAGCCTTTAAGTAGGCTTATCAAGAAGAAAAGAGAGAGGATCCAAATAAACAGAATTAGAAATGAAAGTGGAGAGATTACAACTGATACCACAGAAATACAAAGGATCGTAAGAAATTACTATGAAGACCTATATGCTAAGAAATTTGAAAACCTAGATGAAATGGACACATTTCTAGAAAAATATAATCTTCCAAAACTGACTGAAGAAGAAGCAGAAAACCTGAACAGACCAATATCAGCAAAGGAAATTGAAGCAGTCATCAAGAAACTCCCATCACACAAAAGCCCTGGACCAGATGGTTTCACAGGAGATTTCTACAAAGCATTTAAGGAAGAACTAACCCCTATCCTTCACAGACTATTCGAAAAAATCCAAACTGATGGAAGACTCCCAAACTCTTTTTATGAAGCCAACATCATCCTAATCCCAAAACCAGATAAAGACACAACGAAGAAAGAAAACTTCAGGCCAATATCGCTGATGAACATAGACGCTAAAATTCTCAACAAAATATTAGCAAACCGCATCCAGCAATATATTAAAAAGATCATCCACCATGACCAAGTGGGATTCATCCCAGGGATGCAAGGATGGTACAATATTCGCAAATCAATAAACATAATACATCACATCAACAACAGCAAAGACAAAAATCACATGATCATATCAATAGATGCGGAAAAAGCATTCGATAAGATACAGCACCCATTTCTGATAAAAACACTCAGCCAAGTGGGAATAAAGGGAGCAGTCCTCAACATAATTAAGGCCATATATGAGAGACCTACAGCCAGCATCACATTCAACGGACAAAAACTTAGAGCTTTCCCACTAAGATCAGGAACAAGACAAGGATGCCCTCTCTCACCACTCCTATTCAACATAGTATTGGAAGTCCTAGCCACAGCAATCAGACAAGAAAAAGCAATAAAAGGCATCCAAATTGGAAAGGAGGAAATGAAACTGTCACTGTTTGCAGACGACATGATAGTGTACATGGAAAACCCTATAGACTCCACTCAAAAACTACTCGACCTAATAAATGAATTTGGCAAAATAGCTGGATACAGAGTCAATACCCAGAAATCAAAGGCATTCCTGTACACCAACAACGAAACTGCAGAAACACAAATCAGGAAAAAAATCCCATTCGATATAGCAACAAGAAAAATAAAGTACCTAGGAATAAACCTAACCAAGGAGGTAAAAGACCTGTACTCAGAAAACTACACAACACTGAAGAAAGAAATTAAGGAAGATACAAACAAATGGAAGCATGTACCATGTTCATGGATTGGAAGAATTAACATCATCAAAATGGCCATACTACCCAAAGCAATTTATAGATTCAATGCAATCCCTATTAGAGTACCCATGACATATTTCACAGATATAGAACAAACATTACAGAAATTCATATGGAACCATAAACGACCTCGAATAGCAGCAGCAATTTTGAGAAAGAAGGACAAAGCAGGAGGTATCACAATACCTGATATCAAACTGTATTACAAGGCAACGGTAATCAAAACAGCCTGGTACTGGCATAAAAACAGGCTCATAGACCAATGGAACAGAATAGAGAGCCCAGAAATAAACTCAAATCTATACGATCAATTAATATTTGACAAAGGAGGCAGGAGCATAAAATGGAGCAAAAACAGTCTCTTCAACAGATGGTGTTGGGAGATCTGGACAGCTACGTGCAAAAAAATGAAACTCGATCACCAACTTACGCCATACACGAAAATAAACTCAAGATGGATAAAAGACTTAAATATAAGCCGTAACACCATAAAAGTCCTTGAAGAAAACATTGGCAGGAAAATCTCAGACATTCCACGCAGCAACATCCTCACAGACACATCCCCTAAAGCAAGGGACATAAAGGAAAGAATAAACAAATGGGACCTCATCAAAATAAAAAGCTTCTGCATGGCTAAAGAAAACAGCACCAAATTACAAAGAGAACCAACAATATGGGAAAGCATATTTGCCAATGATACCTCAGACAAGGGCCTGATCTCCAAAATATATAAAGAACTCACACGACTCCACTCCAGGAAGACAAACAACCCAATTAAAAAATGGGCAAAGGACTTGAAGAGACACTTCTCCAAGGAAGACATACAGAAGGCCCAGAGACATATGAAAAGATGCTCAGCATCACTAGCCATCAGAGAGATGCAAATTAAAACCACAATGAGGTATCATCTCACACCAGTCAGAATGGCCAACATAAACAAATCCACAAACAAATGTTGGAGAGGATGCGGAGAAAAGGGAACCCTAGTGCACTGTTGGTGGGAATGCAGACTGGTGAGGCCACTGTGGAAAACAATATGGAATTTCCTCAGAAAACTAAAAATGGAACTGCCCTTTGACCCAGCAATTCCGCTGCTGGGATTATACCCTAAGAACACTGAAACACCAATCCAAAAGAATCTGTGCACCCCAATGTTCATAGCAGCACAATTTACAATAGCCAAATACTGGAAGCAACCGAAGTGCCCATCAGCAAACGAGTGGATCCAAAAACTATGGTATATTTACACAATGGAATTCTACGCAGCAGAGAGAAAGAAGGAGCTTATACCCTTTGCAACAGCATGGATGAAACTGGAGAGCATTATGCTAAGTGAAATAAGCCAGGAAGTGAGGGACAAATACCATATGATCTCACCTTTAACTGGAACATAAGCAATAGAAGGAAAAAGCAAACAAAATATAACCAGAGACATTGAAGTTAAGAACAATGTAACAATAGCAAGGGCGGGGGTGGGGGGGTGGGGGCGGGGACAGTAGGTAGAGGGGATTACAGGAACTACTATAAAGGACACATGAACAAATCCAAGGGGGAGGGTGGAGAGGGGGGAGGGAAGTGGGTTCACCTGGAGTGGGGTGAAGGGATGGGGGAAAAGGCATACAACTGTAATTAAATAACAATAAATAAATTAAAAAAAAAAAAAAAAAAAAAGAAATTGAAAAAAAAAAAAAAAAATGTCTTCATTTGGTACTTGAACCTTTTTTGAAAGTTTAAAATTGTTTCCACAAGAAAGGTTGTACAGAAATCACTTACTATAGCTTCCCTTTTAAAAGAGTACAAATGAAGGAGGTTAAAACAGAGACTTTATTATTGTACTCCGCACATCTATGTGTTGCTCCTTCATATTGACAACACATGCAAATTTTAATTGTTTAGCAGAAAGAAAGGGAAAGATTATATCACAGAGCCCACAGATACGTGCCTAACAAAGCAGAAATTCAGTTACACTTGTTTCAGTTGTTGAATTACCCTGTGGTTTTAATTGAAAAACAAAGATATTTCAATCAGTAATTCTACATTGAGTTTAATGCTTTTTTTATAGAAATTACTTGTATTAGAAAACAATGCAAGGACTTCAGAAATGCATTATTTAATGTGGCCTGCTTTTTATTCAAGTCAGCTGGAAATTCTAAGATAAATGAAAGCAGGATGTTGTAGTAAGAATTTGCTCTGTAACTCTTTAAGATTTTGTTACTTAGCTTGTATTAGAAGAATTTTGTTTGTGAGGCCAAGTCCAGATTAAATTATATAGATTAATCATGGTAACATTATCCTTCCAGTCTCTAAAGAAGTTTCCTTTTAATGTGCATACTTACACATCCTGGTATGACAACCGGGACGCATGAAATGGGGTTTCATGCTCCACTGAAGTGAGTCCTCTGTAGCCGCTTGGGGAGATATTTGGAGAGTTTTAGTGGATTTATTGAGTTTAGTTACCGTGTTTCCCCTTACATTGTAAAATGCATTTTATACCCATCAGAGTACTCGTGCTAATGAAAAGAAATAATAAACACTAGTAAATACAGTAACAATAATAATTATTGGTAATACTTACTAATTTATTCATTCAGTACTAGTCTCTGCAGATATAACAATCCACAGAACAGATAAGGCACCCGTTGTGACTAAGCTTACATTCTATTAGTGAGGAAAAGACAGAAAAACAAGTGAGTGAACAAGATAATTGTCCACCATGAGAAGCACGGTGAAAAGAACGCATAACGCATAGACACAGACAACAGTGTGGTGATAGAGGGAAAGGAGGTAGAGGGTAGGTGGACGTGTGCAAAGCAGGGGAATGGGGACAGAAAGAGACTTTGCTTGGGGGGTGGGCACACGATGCAGTGTGCGGATGGTGTTTTATTGAGTTGTGCACTTGAAACCTGTGTGGTTTTTTGAACCAATGTTACGCCAATAAATTCAATAAAAAAGAAAAGATTAAATACAATAATGTGATAAATTTTGCTTAGCAGAAGTGTTGAGGGCCTCTCCAAGAGGGGCATATTTTAACCAAGACATGAGGAAGAGAAGGGGCCAGCAGGAGTAGAGCAGGGGGTGTGAGTGTTTCAGGCAAGGGCATGGTGAGCGCAGGCGCTCTGAGACAGTAAAAGAGTGTTGTGACTGAAAGAGAACAAGGGTGGAGTGTGGTAAAATGGAGAGTGCATAATCCCTTATTTTGTGTCAATCACTGGCTGTTTTCCCTGTATGAGCTCATTTAGTCCTCACAGAACTTGTGTGAGGTACATCCCAATATAATCCATTTTTAGGTGGGAAGTACTGGGGAACAGATAGGTAAAGAGACTTACTCATGATTAGTCAGCTGATCCTGGGGACAGGGTTTTCACCCGTGCCACCTGGCTTCAGAACTTTCAATATTATTCCATGCCTTTTCCCAAGAAAGTGCCATACAAATGCAGAGTGCTGTTATTATTATTATGCTAACGTTTTTGTTATGTTTTTAGATTTAGAAAGCTCATCTGTATTTTCACATTTCATTCTTTAAAAAATGTTGTGCCCTCCTCCAGATGCACAGCTTTCAAAAAATGTAGACAAATTGGAGAGTATTTGAAAGAAGCCCTCCCCACCCACCTGACCCCCATTGGTAAAGAGTCTTAACACATGTAAAATGCATGTGATTCTCATGAAAACAATAAGGTTCAGGACACTACAGTGCCAGTATTTATTTATTTACAGAGCTATCCTGTGGAAAATAACTAAACATTGTGAATGGCCCCAAGTAGATACTATTAAGCAAGAAATTACTTTTGCAGAAGAACTTACTTTGTTAGAGGAAATGACTTTCTAACATCAAAAAATCTAAAATTGGAATAAACTATGCTGGGGGAGATAAAGAGACCTTAACATTAGCAGTAGTTAAGCTGAAACAAAACAAGACCGAAAAAAGCCTATAATTAAGCTTGTGTAGAAGATTCAAGGACTTATTGGATAATTGAAGTAGGGTCATTTTTCCCAACACTGAGATTCTATAATTGACAAGCTATGATCAGAAACCAGGAGTTAGACTTGGCAAAGCATGGCATAGAAACCCACCCAGTGCCAGACACAGGTGAGGAAGCGAAGTAGGGAGGGGATAACGGAGGAAAGAAGGGGAAGGGTTGTCAAGGAACATCTATAGAGGACCCATGGACAAAGCCAAGGGGGCTAGGATTGAGGATGGGAGTTGGGGGTGGATGGGGTGGAGGAGACTGGGAGGGGCGGAAATGGAGACAACTATACATGAACAGTGATTTTTAAAAAAGCATTAATAAAAAGAAGGAGAAGCAAAATTAGTTCCCAGGTGAGAGGATTGCAATTAAATATTGAAACCCCATTGTCTTCTTCAGTTATCAAGAGGACTTGTGATCTGGCTCAGGCTAGAAAGCAGGAACAATCTTGTCTTAGTGAACGTGTACTCGACATCTTTCAAACCAATCCTGACACTCGGGGAACTGATCATATATACATAGCTTTATTAGGATCCCTGTAATTTGCATTACATTGATTTGCTTGTTCATATTTCTTCTCCTTTCAGAGCCTAGACTCACTGAAGGAACACTCATTTGTGTTTTCAGATCTAGAAATGTTACCAAAAAAAAAAAAAATGTAACTAAGACAATAAGTAGCAGTCCCCTACAGGACCAGAAAAAGTCAAAGTTGGATTTAGAAACCTAACACATTTGCGGTCAGCATTTACTCTCCAATTATCCATCAAGGTCCTAGACAAGTGCTCCTTGAACATGGTATCAGAAGACTAATGCATAAAAAATAATTTTAACTTAGAGGATTTTTAAAATGCAAGCTATTTAGTGGAAGGCATGGTGAGTTATGATGGATTAGACTTTAGATCTGGAGGATTTCCTCCATTACCAAATAGAGGAAGTGTGCTAACATTCTATCAAAACAAATCATAGTGAATTAATTGAAAATACATGGTTTGCTAAGCCAGTTTGTCCATTTTTATAGAGATATGGTTTAGGGTCAACCTCTTTGAAACTTCCAGAGTTTTAGATAGACTTTTTTTTCTTAAGATTCATTTATTTACTTTTAGACAGAGGGGAAGAGAGGGAGAAAGAGAGGGAGAGAAACATCAGTGGGTGGTTGCCACTCCCACACCCCCACTGGGGACCTGGCCTGCATCCCAGGGAAGTGTCCTGACTGGGAATCAAACCTGTGACCCTTTGGTTCGCAAGCTGGCACTCAATCCACTGAGCCACACCAGCCAGGGCTTAGATAGACTTCTTAAACAAAAGATAGCAGTGGCTTCTTAGCACTAGAGGGAAAAATGATACTGTTTTTGCTATACTTTTTGATGTTGCTAATATAACTCTTGAGTTTTATTTGGTGCAGTGAGAATGAGTGACTTATTTGAAGAGTTCTCCTGATGTGATTGCCTTCCCCCCCCCTCTCTTTTTTATTGTTGTTCAAGTACAGTTGTCTCCAAGGTGGTTTTGAACACTTTTGGGAATGTGGTGTTTATTACTTACTGTTGGCTTTTGTGCAGGGATGGGTATTGCACAACTAGTGCTGAGGAATGGCCAAAATTCACAACAAGGTAAAAGTCAACAAGTTCACTTGCAGAACAGCAAATTCTTCTGTTTGCTCTGTTGATAGAAGTTTCCTGATGGGGACTAATTAACAAATAGGTGGAGATTAAATAAAAAGGCTAGAAACACAGCAATAGACTATGTCGTTCTTACAAGTTGTTTAATGCCACATTAAAAAAATCAACTGTAATTCTTTAGCTGACTTTAATATTTTAAAAATCAAGTAACAGTATTGCTATCTTGAAAGAGAAGTTTGGGCTTCACACCAGTAGCCAGCAGGCGCCGCTCTCTCTAATGGGGGACGTGGACTGACTACAAGAGGCTGAACTGCATCTGCTTCCCATTCCCAACAAACTCACGTTCAACTTTCGCTCACAAGAACAAACCTGAGACAATTTTATTAACCCTTTAAAAACATTAATATAAAATTATAGCCTAAAGGAATGTGAACTTTATAGTAACACAGCTGGAACAACCCACAGCAGCAGCGGCCAGAAAAAGAGAATTTAATTTAGTTGATTTTCTGTGGTTGTTGGCCCTTCTCTAGTCTTACAGTGATGGAAGCTGCACATTTTTTCAAAATGACAGAGAAGCTACTAGAGGTTTGTTCTCTAGGCAACAACTCCACACAAACCAAGGATCTGGGGATCTCAGCACCAACTCAAGGTTCCTCCGCTTGAGTATGGCAATGCAGTGCCGCAAAGGCAGGAACTTCGTTGAGAGTGAATGACCAGTGGGGTCCTGGGCCCCACCGCCAGCCTGGCCCCAGGTGTGGGCCAAAGGGCATTTCATAAATGTGGGCTGCGCTCCCGCTGGAGAAGGGAACCCAGGAGGACACATGCTGCCAGAATGTTGAGGCATTCGGTCTTAAAGAAAAGCATCATGATAGCTCACGTGACAGGTCTCGTTCTCAAGCATTGTGCGACACTTAAAATGCTTACTGTGTGCCATACTTAGTTGTAAGCACTTTATATGTCAGAGGAAGCAGTTACTTTTCTTACAAAAATAGGGAAGCTTAGCATTTCCACTTTTACAGATGGGAACACTCCCTGGTGTTGATATGTGTTTGGTAAAATGATTGTGATTGTATTATCTAAAAAAATATCACAAAGTAAAATGAATAACCTTGTTTTACCTTGGCAAAAAAAAAAAAAAGAAAAAGAAAAAAAGAAGGAGTTTGGTTTAATTATCATTTGAACAGTACTTGAACACTTTTAATTTTCTCCTTTCAACTTAAAAAATTAAGCAATAAGATAATACTGTAGAAAAAATTATCAGAAGTCCTATCACAAATAGAAAGATAGAAGGTGGTATCTGTGTCTTAGACTTAAACTTTGAATCTCTGGTTTTTCTAACAAAGGTAGGAAACAAAACCAAGAGTCACACTCCACGTCGATAATAAGTATGGACAGTTAGCTTGGGGACAGACTATGATGATGTCAAAAACCTGTGTTATCATTGTGCTGTTACTTCCTTGCTCTGTGGGCTTGGCTCATCAGTTATTGGAAAAGAGGAAAGTTGATGACCACGGGCAAGTTTGCAGTGAGTCTAAGGCACTTTCAGAGCTATTCTAAGAGAAGAGTTTTCATTCCTCAAATTAAGGAGTTATTTCCAGAACTTATTTGGTTCTATACTTTCTATATCATCAGCAATAGCCAGCCTGCAACAACAAAGTAAAGAAATCTTACTGTTTCTCTCGTCATTTCATTCAGGTTAGTTAGTTCACAGCAAACACTACAGAAAAGTCCTGCACTCAATCATCCTGTATTGCCTTCCCGCTGAAACCTGAACACTCAGACACTGAGGGCTCACCTGAGCCTCTTCTTCCTTGTTAGAAGAGGTGGCTTGCTGGAGTTGGTGGGCAGAGCAACAAGAACCCTTCCTGGTTCTGCAGCTAGTTCAGTTTCGGCTGTGGTTTTCTGGTTTTGAGTAGTTAAATATTTGATAAGCCCAGGCTACCGCAGTGGAAACACTGCAGCATTGGGCTTCATCTCTATCATGCTATCATTTTATAGATTAAAATGGAAGATGACAGAACACAATGTGATTGTAACTGTTTAGTAGCTTCTTTTAAATTACCTTTCTCTCCCTATAGCAGGTTCGAGATGGAGTCACCGGCGAAAAGGAGCTTCATCTCCTTGCCAGAATCTCCAGTTCCCTGACCTTTTATACATTCACCACACCCATCCTACTGATGTCCACTCTAGGACTTCGGCTCCCTGCCTCTCTGCACATTCACAAGCAACTTGCAAACACACATGCACACTCACACTCTCACACTTTTGTGTGGTGCTTCTCACATCAGGCGAGCCCTTGGTACTGTCCATCAGTCCTAAATGTCCACTATTTCATCCTTCACTATTTTCCTCACGTCCTACCTGCCTCTCTCCCACAGCCAATGAAGCAGTTTTTATTTTTACTTTTGGGTTTTTTGTTTATTGGGTCTTTGTAACTTGAAAAGTCCTACAATTTTAAATAACAACTTTGAAATAAGTGTCTGATCTCTCTTTATATTTCTGCTGAACTTCAGTGAAAAATTTTCTTAAATATCATGAAGCTTAAGGAATATCTGTGCTAGTAATTTCCTAAGTCAGTTAGTAACTCCCTTCCCTGACATGCGTAACCCTCTGTCAACTGGATCCGTCATACAGTCTTGCAAAGGTTTTCTACTGTCTTGATGTATGTCCCATTACAACAGGTAATAGAGGAAAATGCAGTCTTAACTAAACAGCTTCTCGTTCTGAAATTCTTTGCAACTGGTCTGGTTTCAGGGCAGCTTTAATAGCGGCTATTCTCTACATTCACTGCTTTGCTCTTTCTAGCTCCATAAATGCAAACAGGCACGTGGGTTTTGAATTTAAACACTTCCTCATTCTGGTTTCCATCGTGCAGAGCTATCTCAGACAACCTTTTTCTTTGCTTTCAATCAGTTTATATGGTAACATTTTACTGGTGTGACAAAGAATTACTACATAATTGTTATTCAATATTTTTAGGGTTTAGTTTCTTATGTTTGAGGAAGACCCTCTTTTCACATGCATGTGATGGCTGAATGTGAACAGGGTCCACTTAAGTGGATCATCTTTCCATTTTGCTGCAGTTCTAAATTCTCTGCTCATTTTCATTGAAAATGGCACTGTTTATTTCATTTTTTTAATATTTGAATAAACTGAAGTTTGAAGTTCAGTCATTCAATGCTAATAGCTGTATTCTATTTAAGTGAGTATTTTTATAGTTTATTATTTATATTTACTTTTAATTGAATTTATTGGGGTGATATTTGTTCTCAAAATCATACAGATTTCAAGTATACAGTCAATAAAATATCATGTGCATAATGCATCCTGCACCCATCTCCCCAGGCAAAGTCTCTTGTCCTTATCCCCTCCCCTTTGCCCACGTTCACTTTTCCCTCTGGTATCACCGAACACACTGTTGTCTGTCTATGTGTTATATATGGGGTTTTTTGCTAATCCCTTTACCTTCTTTCATCCAGTCTCCCTTTCTACCTCCTCTCTGTCAGCTGTCAGCCCTTTCCGTGTAGCCATGCCTCTGTTTCCATTTTGTTTGTCAGTTGTCAGTTTACTTTGTTCATTAGATTCCACATATAAGTGAGATCATATGGTATATGTCTTTCTTTAACTGACTCTCCAGGTCCATCCATGCTGTTGCAAAAGGTAAGGTTTCCTTCTGTTTTACAGCCACACAGTATTTAATTGTGTAAGTGTAACACAGCGTTTTTATCCACTCACCTACTGATGGGCACTTGTGCTGTTTCCAGATCTTGGCTGTTATAAATAATGCTGCTGTGAACATAGGGGTGCATATATTCTCTTATTAGTATTTCAGGATTCTTAGGATATAATCCCAGAGGTGAGACAGTTGGGTCAAAAGGCAATCCCATTTTATCTCCATACTGTTTTTCACAGTGGCTGCACCAGTCTGCATTCCCACCAGCAGTGCACGAGGGATTCCTTTTCTCCACATCCTCACCAGCATGTGGTTGCTGATTTATTGATGGTAGCCATTCTGGCAGGTGTGAGGTGATATCTCATTGTGCTTTTAAATTGCATGTCTCTGATGATTAGTGGTATTGAGCATTTTTTCATATGTCTGTGAACCATCTGTATGTCTTCTTTGGAGAACTATCTATTCATGTTTCTTTGCCTATTTTTTAATTAGACTGTTTGTTTTCCTGGTGTTGAGTTGTGTAAGTTCTTTATACATTTTGGAAATTAACTCCTTATCAGATGTGTCATTGGCAAATATGTTCTCCACTATAGTGCATTCCTTTTTCATTTTGTTGATGGTGTCTTTTACTCTGAGAAGCTGTTTAGTTTGTTATAGTTCTATTTATTTATTTTTTCCTTTGTTTCCATTGCCCTAGGAGATATATCAACAAAAATATTGCTATGAGAGATGTCTAAGATTTTATTTTTTGTGTTTTCTTCTAGGATTTTTATGGTTTTACAACTTACATTTTAAGTCTTTTTTTCATTTTGACTTTATTCTTGTGTATGATATAAGTTGCTGGTCCAATTTCTTTATTTCTTTTTTTTTTCTTTTCATGTACCTGTCCAATTTTCCCAACACTATTTATTGAAGGGACTGTCTTTACTCCATTGGATGTTCTTGCTTCCTTTGTCAAATATTAACCATAGAGGCATGTGTTTCTTTCTGGGTTTTCTGTTCTGTTCCATTGATATATATGCCTGTTCTTATGCCAGTACCAGACTGCTTTGATTACAATGGCCTTGTAGTGTAGTTTGATATCAGGTCTGTGATCCCTCCTACTTTGTTCTTTTTTTTTTTTTCTCAAGATGCTGATGCTATTTGGTGTCTTTTGGTTTCATATAAATTTTTGGAATATTTCTTGTATATCTGTGAAGTGCCATTGGTATTTTAATAGGAATTTTGTTGAGTCTATAGATTGCTTTGTGTAGTATGGACATTTTAATGATGTTAATTATTCCAATCCATTAAAATGGTATATGATTCTAATTTATTTGTACTCTCCTCTATTTCTTTCTTCAATGTCTTATAGTTTTTCCACTACAGGTCTTTTAACTGCTTTGTTAAATTTATCTGGAGGTACCTTATTTGTTTTGTTGCTATAGTAAATGGGATTGTTTTCTCTGTTTCTCTTTCTGATAGTATATTAATTGTATATAAAAATACCAGTGATTTTTGTATATTAATTTTGTATCCTGCTACTTTGCCAAATTCATTCATTAGATCGATTTGCAAATATTTTATCAATCTTGCATCCTCAGAATAAATTTCATTTAATTGTTGTGTATAATCCTTTTAATGTATTGCTGGGCCTAGTTTGCTAATATTTTGTTGAGAATTTTAGTATCTACATTAATCAGTGATGGCCTATAATTTTATTTCTTTGTTGTATCTAGTTATGGAATTATGATCATGCTAGCCTCATAAAAAGATCTTGAAAGGCTTCCCTCCTCTTGCATTTTTTTGAGTAGTTTGAGAAGGGTAGGTAGGTGTTAGTTAATTTGTTTGTTTGCTTGCTTGTTTTTTTAATGTTTGGTAAAATTTGCCCATGAAACCCTCTGGTCCTGGACTTTTGTTAGCTGGGATTTTGTTTTATTACTGCCTCAGTTTCATTAGTTGTAATCACTCTATTCAGGTTTTCTGGTTCTTCCTCATTTATTTTTGGAAGATAGTATGTTTTTAGGAATTTACCCATTTCATTTACGTTGTCCAATTTGTTGGCACATATTTAGTCATAGTATTTTCCTACAATCCTTTGTATTTCTGTGATGTCAGTTGTTACTTTTTTTCATTTTTCATTCTATTTATTTTGGTACTCTCCCTTTATTTTCTTGATAAATCTTGCTGAAGATTCACAATCTTGTTTATTTTTTCAAATAACCAGCTCTTGGTTTCATTGATCTTTAATATTATTTTCTTAATCTCTATGTCATTTATTTTTGCTCTGACCTTTATTATATTCTTCCTTCTACCTACTTCTGGGAATCACTGTGTTTTTCATTTTTCTAGTTCTTTTAGGTGTATATTGGATTGTTTGTCTGAGGTATTTCTTGCTTCTTTAGGTAGACCTGTAATGCTATGAACTTTCCTCTCAGGACTGCTTTCACTGTTCCCATAGACTTGGGGTTGTTGTGTATTCATTTTCATTTGTTTCCAGGTAATTTTCTATTTCTTCCTTGATCTCATTGATAGCCTATTCATTGTTTAATAACATTATTTAGCCTCTATGTGTTTGAATGTTTTTGAGTGTTTTATTGTTGATTTTTAGTTTTACGCCATTGTGATTCAAGAAGATGCTGGATATGACTTCGGTCTTCTTGAATTTGTTAAGACCTATTTTATGTTTTAACATGTGTTCTATCTTTGAGAATGTTTCGTGTGCACTTGAGAAGTATGTACATTCTGCTGCGTTGGAATGAAATATTCAGTAGTAATCAATTAAGTCTGTTCAATCTAGTGTGTAGTTTAAGGTTGCTGTTTCCTTTTTTTTTTTTTTGTCTGGAGAATCTGTTCACTAATGCTAGTTGGGTGTTAAAATCCTCTACTATGATGATATTGCTGTCAATCTGTCTTTTAAAGCCCACCAAGAATTTTTTTGTATATTTAGGTTCTCCTACATTGGGTGCATATATAATACAAATGTTACATCCTTTTGTTGGTTTGATACCTTTAATGTTATGTGGTGATCTTCTTTGTTTCTTGTTGTGGTGTTTGTGTTGAAGTCTATTTTGTGAGATATAAGTATTATTACCCCAGCTTTTTTTTCCATTTGCATGTCATATTTTCTCTATCCTTTCATTTTCAGTCTGAGTGTATCTGTTGTTCTGAAGTACAACTCTTGTAGACAGCATATATATATATATGGGTCGTATTTTCTCATCCATTCTACTACCCTGTATCTTTTGATTGGAGCATTTGATCCATCTACATTTCAGATTGGTATTGATAGGTACTTATTTATTGACATTTATTTAATCTATGTTACTCTCTCTTCCTCCGTTTCTTTTTCTTCTTAAAGTAGTCCCTTTAACATTTTTTGCAATACTGGTTAGTTGTCATGAACTCCTTTAGCTTTTTATTTATTTATTTATTTTGGTCTGGGAAGTTTTTTATTTTGCCTTCAGTTTATAAACAACAGAAATTTATTTCTCACAGTTCTGGAGGCTGGGAATTCCAAGATGAAGTCACCAGCAAACTCAGTGTCTGGAGAAGGTCGTTTCCTAGGCTGCTGTCTTTTCACTGTAACGTTACACGGGGGTGAGGGACCTCTTGGGGGTCTCTTCCTGAGGGCACTAATCCTATTAACAAGGGCTCAGCCCTCCTGACCTAATCATCCCCTAAAGATGCCACCTTCAAATACCATCACATTGGGGATTAGGATTTCAACATATGAATTTTGAGGAAACAAACATTCAGTACCTTGCGCAGGGATTCAGTACAAATTAAATGAAAACAAATAGATGATGACTATGAAAATGTCCACAAATTATACAGCCTTTTCTTTTCTACACTTCTGCCAGCTAAATCTCTCTGATAAGACTGCTGGAGCTCTTTTACTCTTCCAAAGTCTTTGCATTTCCTACTGGCTTATCAAGGTAGATTTGATCACAGTTTGCTTTTCCATCTCCATCTGTAGAATTCCTTGGCATCCATTCTGTGCTCACTAGGCCAAACTAGACTGCTCACTTCTCTCTGAGCATTGCCTGCACTTTTCTGCCACAGGGAGTTTACTCAGGTTCACAACTCAGCCAGACATGTTCCCTGTCTGCCTGTGAAGATTCCACTCATTTCTCAGGGGTGACATGTATGCTTTTGATATCTGTGTTGACCTACTTTCAGCTCTTCTACTCCTTTAGGCATTTGCCTGCTTCTTATTTAACCTGCCCCTGATCTTCTAAAATGCAAGAATAAACAAGCAAGCCCACAAACCTAAACTCATATACCTCCTACAAAGTCTACACTTGCTTTCAATTCTGCTTGGAATACAAAGTGCACAGTATTTAAATGTTGAATACATTTATTTGGTGGACAAAGACTATTTCACAAGAATTTAATTTGTTTCTACTATGTGCCCCACTCAGAGTTTGGCAGTAAGATGAAATAGAAATAGAAATAGAAAAGTTAACAAACAGAATACGGTCTGTTGCATGCTCCAATAGAATAACCACAGGAAATTTAAAGGAGTGCTACTAATCAAGTGAGTCAATAAATGGATGAAAGAATGAGTGACTAGGCAAATGAATAATTTATTTTAATTTTCTAGAGCTGACATTTAGTCCTCTGCACTCCTCCTCATTGGTAAAATCAACCTCATAATTTTGAGTTGCAACTAAAGTGAGTGTCCTAATTTCTTCCTTCACCATATTCACTAATAACACTCCAGTGGATAAAATACATTTCTAATGAATTTAGTGCACTGCTTTCTCAGGTACATCACCTTGGCTTTAACCACTACTTGGACTGAGGTCTCAAATTATGACATTAAAAGTATTAATTTGGGAATTTTAAAAATGATGTTTAAGCATAAGATTAATATTTCATTTATTTGTTTTTATATTTTATTGATTATACTATTACAGTTTTCCCAATTTTCCCCCTATATCCCCCCTGTGCCCTGCACCTCCCAACCCTCCACCATTCCCCCCCTTAGTTCATGTCCATGGGTTGTACATATAAGTTCTTTGACTTCTCTGTTTCTTATACCATTCTTAATCTCTCCCCATCTATTTTATGCCTACCAATTTTGCTCCTGATTCCCTTTACCTTCTCCCCCCGATTCTTCCCCTCACCCTCCCCACTGAAAACCCTCCATGTGATCTCCATTTCTCTGATTCTGGTCCTGTTCTAGTCATTTGCTTAGTATTTGTTTTTGTTGTTGTTGTTGTTTAAGTTCACTTGTTGATAGTTGTGATTTTGTTGTCATTTTACTGTTCATAGTTTTTTATCTTCTTCTTTTTCCTAGATAGGTCCCTTTAACATTTCCTATAATAAAGGCTTGGCGATGGTAAACTCCTTTAACTTGACCTTATCTGGGAAGCACTTTATCTGCCCTCCCATTCTAAATGAAAGCCTTGCTGGATAGAGCAATCTTGGATGTAGGTCCTTGCCTTTTGTGACTTCAAATACTTCTTTCCAGTCCCTTCTTGTCTGTAAGGTTTCTTTTGAGAAATTAGCTGATAGCCTTGTGGGAACTCCTTTGTAGGTAACTCTCTCCTTTCCTCTTGCTGCTTTTAAGATTGTCTCCTTATCTTTAATCTTGGGTAATGTAATTATGATGTGCCTTGGTGTGTTCCTCTTTGGTTCCAACTTCTTTGGGACTCTCTGAGCTTCCTGTACTTCCTGGAAGTCTATTTCCTTCTCCAGGTTGGGGAAGTTTTCCTTCATTATTTGTTCAAATAAGTTTTCTATTTCTTGCTGTTTTTCTTCTCCTTCTGGCACCCCTATAATTCAGATATTGGAACATTTAGAGTTGTCCCAGAGGTTCCTCAGCCTCTCTTCATTTTTTCTGAATTCTTTTTTCTTCATTTTGCTCTGGTTGGATGATTATTTTTTCCTTTTGTTCCAAATCGTTAATTTGAATCCTCGTTTCCTTCCTGTCACTGTTGGTTCCCTGAATATTTTGCTTTATTTCACTTTGGGTAGTCTTCATTTGTCCTTTCATTTTTTGACCAAGCTCAATCATTTCTGTGAGCATCTTGATTACCAGTGTTTTGAATTCCACATCAGATAGGGTGGCTATCTCCTCATCACTTAGCTCTCTTTCTGGAGTTTTTCTCTGTTCTTTCATTTGGGCCCTATTTCTTTGCCTCGTTGTGTCTGGTAAGTTCTAAGGGGGCAGGGCCTTAGGTATTCACCCTGGCAGGGCAGCACTCTTTGCTGCGCAGCAGCTGCGCTGCCAGTGGGGAAGGGGCCAGAGAGGGAACAATGCAGCTCACCAGCTCGGCTGTAGCCCCACTTTCCAACAAACTCTCATGTGAGACTGGGAGTATCTCCCACCGTGGCAACCTCCACTGTAGTCCACAGTCAGCTCTGAGTCTCAGTTTCCTGTTCAACCAGCCCTGCCCCCACAGTCCACCACCTTGTCTTGGGTTGTCTCAGCCAGCCCTCTCCTCACTGTGCAGTATGGTTGGCTGCCTCACAGCAGTTCCTTTCAGCCAGCCCTACCTGCAAGGTCCACCACCTCACTGTGGTTCTCTCCTTCCACCTGCCCGTCTTACCCATCTGGTTGATCTGATTGACTGTTTATTTAATTCCTTGGTTGTTGCAGTTCCATGCAGTTTGGTTTTCTGGCACTTCTGGTTGTTTATTGATTTTAGGTTGGTTGTTATCCTCCTTTTGGTTGTGTGAGGAAGTGAAGGGTTTCCACCTACACCTACATCTTGTCCAGAACTCCCTAAGTTTTTAAATATTTCATTATTAAAGACAGGTAAAATACACTTATGAGAGGGGACCCAGAAAACCAGAGTTTATTTATAAAAAATGGTATGTTTATTCTTACATGTTTAAACTTCAATCACCTTCAAAGTACTCTCCATCTAATGCAATATACCTATCCAGACTTTTTTTTCCACTGCTCAAAACAGTTTTTGAACTCATTGATTTTGATGCCTTTTAGTGCTTCTACTGTTTTCGTTTCACCTCTTCCACATTGGCAAAACATTTCCCTTTGAGGAATTTTTCATCCAGGAAAACAAAAAAAAGACATTCAGGGAGAGATCAGGTAAATAGGGAGGGTGGGGCACAGGGATCAAAAACTGCTGAACACTAAACATGGTGTGGGCAGGTGTGGTCATAAATTACCCATCATGAAACAGGTAAACGTGTTGAAAAAGTCCTCAAAACAATTCACTGAAGTCCAATGCAGCCTCTCACAACAACATTAGCTGGTGCACGGATACAGATGGGTTCCTAGAACACTCACCTGGTGAGTGAAGCCTGTACTGCAAGGGGCTCACCCTCCAGAAGACAATTGTGGTTTTCTTGGATCCCCCCTGATAATGCTTCTTCTATCTATGTTTCATTCTTGTGCACAATTTTAAGATTTTTTTAGTTTACTTTCTTTGGTCTTCTACTAAATGACAATTGGAAACAACCTCATTTCTAGACTACTGTGTAAAAAGAACCTCAGTGGACTTTTTTGTTTTATATATTTTTTAAAAGAATTTTTCTGGGCTTTTCCTGTTTTTCAGCCTTTTCATAAAAAGTTATTTTCTCTATTCTGCTTCTTTAATTTTGTCTTTCATCATAAAAATTAAGGAGGCTTTCTGTACTGTACTTGACACCATGATCTAGAAGGTGTTTGAAACTAGGTCCACACTCAGTGTGATCATTTGTTTCAATTCAAACATAATCACTTTTTTTCAGGATCATTGTGCTATAAAATGTCACATAACATTTAGGTTGGACATTATGTCTTTCATGATGTCCTTCAGAAGTTTAGCAGCGACTACTCAGCAAAACTGTCATATAACAAAGAGTAAAATGTGACCTACAGTTGAGCTTAGAAATGTTTTGTTGTTTCTGCTGCCATTTCATGTTAGATCCCTGTGAGCTCAAACTCATAAAACAAAAGACATCATCATCTTTGTTTGTCTGATTCAGTCATTCGACAAATGTTTACTGAACACCTGCTATGTGCTAGGGCTTTTTCCAATGTTCTAGGGTATGGAAACAAATAAACGTAACTAATATCTTAGGAGAACAAAAATAAATCAAGGAGAGAGAATTGAGAATGACCAAGGGCATTTTGTACAGTATGTCCAAGGAAAGTTTCTCTAATGAGATGCGATTGAGCAGGGACCTCATTGAAGCCAGAGAGTAGGGGAGAGAGAGGACATCTGAGGCGGAGCATTTCAGGAAGCATTCCAGGAAGAGGTGGCAGCAGGTGCCCAGCCCTGAGGCTTCTTCCCATTCTCAGGGACAGAAAAGACGACAATGTGGCTAGACTACAGTGAGCACCGCAGAGCAGTAGGAAATGGGATCAGAGATGATGTGAGTGGCGATATCATATAGTATCTGTCAGCCACGGTAAGGTGTTTATTTACATTTTACTCTGAGAAAAAGAAGAGGTTTTGGAGGAAACTGAGCCAAGGATTGACATACAATATGATATATATTTTTAAAAATTACTTTACCTACCAGTTGTATTAGTTTCTTTTTATGTTTCACTACAAATAACTGCAGACTTTGTGGCTTAAAACACATGTATTTATTGTCTCACAGTCTCCATGGGCCCAGAGTCAGGGAGGGACCATTTAGCTGGATTCTCTGCTCAGCATCTCATGAGTCTCAAATCAAGATGCCATTTGAAGTGCAGGGTCCAGTTTCAAGCTTATACAGGTTTTGGCAGAATTCGCTTCCATATGGTTGCAACACTGAGGTCCGGGTCCTTAATTTTTGTTTGTTATTTGTTTTAGCCATCCTGATCATTTTTTCTACAGTGGTAAAGAAGAAATAAGAAATTTTATCATATTAACCATTTGTTAAATACAGTTCAGTGTGTTAAGAATACTGAAGTTGTGAAACATCTTTAAAATGTTTTCATCTCGCAGATCTGACACTCTGTACTCATTACACTATTACCCTTTCCTCCCTCCTCCTACCTGCTGACAACCACCATTCTGCTTTCTGTTTCTATGAGTTTGACGATTTTATATACCACATATATGTGGAATCATACAGTATTTGTCTTTTGTGACCGGCATATTATTTGTTTGTTCTTGCTGGCTGGCAGCCTGGAGCCACTCTTCATTCCTAGCCACATAGGGTTTAGAAACTGGAGGGGGGCGGGAGGGCAGGGGGGGAAGGGGGCGTTATTTCAGAATCCTGCCTACTGTGAAGGGAAGAACAGAATTGCGATAGGTGCAGAAGATAAAAAGCTGGAGACCAGAAAAAAGGCACCCGAGATGTCTAAGCCATTGCTTCTCAAAATTTAATGTGTATATGAATCTCCTGGGGATTGCATTAAAATTAGATTCTGACTTAGTAAGGCTGCAACCTGACTCTCCTAACAATCTCCTAGGTGATAACAGTGCTGCTGGTGGAATAGCAACACACAGGCTAATGGTGAGAGTGGGTTGGGCTAGGGTGGTAATGATGGAGATGAGAAATGGTCTGACTAGGGATATGCCCTGAAGATAGACCCAAAGGGCTGGCTGAGGAGGAAGGAGAGGCATCAGGATGACTTCTAAATTTAAGGGATGACAAAGGCTGTAGGAGGAGTTGGTTTCGGGGTTGATATCAACTGTTTAGTTTGGACAAAACAATTAGAGTCCAAATAGATATGACCATCGATGCTACGGGGGAAAAAACAGCAGGTTTATAAATCATATTCACTGTTACTAGGCACTTAAATTCTTATGTTTCTGTGAACCACAACTATGAGACTCTTCCTAAGTGCCTTGGGATGTATTTCACTGTATTAAAAATTTAAGCAATCAAAGGGCCTTATCGATTTTTGCTGCAAACTCTTTCTGCTTCTCTGTATTGACAATATTAAATGAGCAGTGTTTGTCCTCACGCTGATGTTCTTGCTGTGAAATTGACATAGTGTTACTCAGATCGTTAGAGCTGTTCCTAGAAGCTGACACGTGCGTCACTGTGCATACCTAACGCGTATGATACTCAGGCTCCCTCTAGGAATAGAGTTAGATTTTGAAATAAAATTTTCAACACCTGGCAATTTGGGTAGTTGCCTCACTAAGAGATGAATCACCTAATTTTCCCTGGCTACATAGGCAGTTTTATGGGATGACTGATTATTATTTCTTTCCTGGACTAAATTATGCAAATTTAGTTTTGTCACATTATGAAAGTTTGCATGGGAGTCCATCCTCATTGATTGCTTTATCACAATGATTTTCAACTTTTTCATCTGATGGAACATATAAACTAATTGCTAAAATTTTGTGGCATACCAACAAAACTATTTTTTGCCCATCTGTCCAAAAACATGTCTATAATTTTGATCAATTTACAAACAAAAAATAGTAATTATTTTTTAACCCTTTTTGCTGCAGTGAGTTTTTTTTTTAAAAAATCAGTGCCTATACCTGTATATAAGGATATCTGGTACCAAGAATTAGCTGGTCAGAGGCATCCTTATTATGCAATGTGACCAATAAGATGTAACTCTGTTGTATGTCCTATGCATTTATTGTTCGAGGCAGGGCAGTCACACAGGACAATTGTTGTGTTGGCTGTTGTCATTTTTTATTTGACAATCTAGGGAAAAGAGGTCAGTGCCCCTGACTGAATACTCAGGTATTGCATGTTTTTAAAATTCTTCCAGCATACTGACTGAAAATCGATGCTTTATCACAAGGAGCAGATGGCATATACAGGGTCTAACACAAGTAACCCCTCTTCTTTATTATAAACTATTTTATTACAAAATCATAAGTGTGTAATTCCATAACATAACAATATCCACTCAAGCACACCATATGACATTTTAGGTGAAATGTTCAAATTGAAATTATGAATTATTATATACATATTATTACCCTACCAACCACACTCAAGCAGGCGTTACTTCTGCCAGACCCTGCAGTAGAATAGGGTGGTACAGAGGGTGTGTTTACTTATAATTTCCTTCAGCATCAACCATATTTAGTCTGTGCCTTACCCAACTTGCGTTCTGAAAGAAAGGCATTGGAAGGGATGTAAGCTGGAAACAGTGCTGCCACTCTGCCCTTACATGAGATGCTGCAGAAATGCTAGCTTAGCCAGGGAAAAGTTTAAGACCTGAATTTACAACATTTCATATATTTTAATAGACCTTTAAATAAAGTATGGCTGTTCTTAGCACTGCTTGGGTGCTTGGCTGCATAGTGTCAGTGAAGTAAGGTTGTGAGAGATGGTCGGGGTTTCAGGAAGGGGTGAAACGAAGGCAGCACAGCGCAGTGTTGGTTTACTGGACTGTTCATTCTGTGGAACACGTGAGCAGTCACTCCACCGTAAGCCAAAATCTTTATAGAGAGCCCTGTTTCATTTTTCTGAATGTTAAACAATAAAACCAGGTTTCTTTTATAACCAATAAAAAAAAGTAGGGAGAGGAGAGGGGAGGAAGTAGATATTTCAAGGATGTGCTGGTAATTATGTTTTTGTAAATAAGACTCTGAGCAGATGGCAATTAAACCACATCGTTTAAGAGGGATGAGAGGAGGTCTGAAGGCGGCCACCCCCATGGACAGTGCTAAGGAAGTCAGCACTGTCGTCTGGACACCTGTCAATCTGGAGCCCTGGGCCAGGACTGCTGCCTTATGAGACCATTAGGCTTTCTGTTGATTTGAAGAGTGTGATGGGTAAAGAAAGCGGTGCTGTTCTCCGCACTTGATGTGGTCTATAGGCCTCTTTTTCAAGTGCACTATTTTAAATCTCAGAATCTAAATCTAGGTACAGTTCTTGTTTGAATTGGTTCAAAGATGTCTCAATTTTTCCTACTGTTGTATATATTTTTAATATAATGGATAAGCTACTTTATAATATAAAATTTAGCTTTTGTATTTTAAATTATATAACTAACTTCTTACCCTTTTCTTTTCCCAGGAGCACTGAATCAAAAAAATTGGGGAAAGAAATACCCAACATGTAATAGCCCCAAACAATCTCCTATCAACATTGATGAAGATCTTACACAAGTAAATGTGAATCTGAAGAAACTTAAATTTCAGGGTTGGGATAAATCATCTTTGGAAAACACATTCATTCATAACAATGGGAAAACAGGTAAAATGTTTACATTTTGATTATGACTTTAATATGTTTATTTTACCTAGAGTATATTTAGATTAGTCTCACTTGATTTTTCTTTAATGTACTATTAACTGGATAGAAACTATATGTAGAAGAAACCCCATAGAGTATGAAAAATTGGAAGTTTAGACAACATTTTGAAAATATGTACAAATAAACAAAATGGCCAAAGTTGTTATGTCATGTTCTCCAATAATGTAGCAATAATGTCTCCACTAGAATATGCGATAAATATAATATAATATGTAATTAATGTAGTCTAATAATTCAATCACTGGTTAATCACTTTGTCAATCGGGATTTTCTCTCCTTGGGCATTATAGTTGATATAGCTGCTCAGCCTCATACTATATTCAATAATTGGATAAGAAAAAAGCAATTGACTATAATTGAATTTTAAGAAAAGAAATTGCTAGACCTTTTATATAAAAGTTTAGAATTATAGATGGTCTTTAAGAAGCAGTCTCTAAGTGCTTTTTCTTGAGACTATCTTTTTATATTTTTTAATTTTTAATTTTTTAAAGATTTTATTTATTTACTTTTAGAGAGAGGGGAAGGGAGGAAGAAAGAGAGGGAGAGAAACATCAGTGTGTGATTATCTCGTTTGCCCCCTCCTGGGGACCTGGCCCACAACCCAGGCATGTGCCCTGACTGGGAATGGAACCGGCGACCCTTTGGTTCACAGGACAGCATTCAATACACTGATCCACACCAGCCAGGGCAAGACTATCTTTTTTGTTTAAAACATGTAAAATATAATACCATAAAGATTCCAATAAATGATAAGTAGACAAAATAAATTTCAAAAATGAACACCTTTTTTTCTGATATATTATAAATTAAATTGTATGTATATCAAGAAATTAAGTAAAAAAATATGCTCATAGGGAAATATTAGAAAACATATTCAATATTATAACAGTAGCTATGTAGATGTGGTTTACCATAGTGATTTTTTTCAATATTTTCTATGGTTTGGTAATATAATTATTTGAATGTAGCAATTTAGTTTTAAATCTCATGTGCACGTTCTTGTCCAAATTTCTGAGGGAAAAATAAGGATGCACATTATACATGGGGAGTGCTAAAACATGGGTATGCATTATACATGGGGCACATTTTACACAGCAAAATACAGAATGTATTGAATGAAAAATTAAGAACAATATTTCATGTTATACTGTATTATTAATTATATTCATAAAGTATGTATCCCAAAACTTGACATTTTCAGTACCACCTTTGAAGGCTGTTACAAAGCAGTGAGACATATCACCTTCACAGTATTTTCTAAGTAGAGTGAGGTCAGTACTTGACCTTTAGAGCCACATCTTCGAGTTCAATGCTGGCTTTTAAAGTGTAGTGTGAAACCTTGAGCAGGGTACCGTCCGTGACTCAATTTTGTTATCTGTAAAATACCGATTAGAATACTGTCTCCTTCCTCGGATATGTGAGTGTCACATGTTTAATCCGTGTAAATTACTTAGTGGAATGCATGGCACATTGTAAGTGATAAATAAATGTTGATGATTATTGTTATTTTGTTGTTGTTTACTTACATTATTAATGGAAGTTGATATCTCTAGTTGTCTGGCTAGTAGTATGTTTGATTCAGTCTCTAATGCCAACAGCGGTTTCTTTCTCATGGAACAAAAACTATTTATTTGATTGAGAGACATTAAAATCTTGCATTAGGCTTTCAAGAGAATCATTAATCTCCAAATAACTGTTAAAATACAGTCAGATAATGTTTGCCTTAGAACTCAAATTAGGAAAATTTAAGATTTTGAAAGCTGTCATTGACGGTTCAAACAAGAGATGGCTAAAACCCCTTCAATGGAAATGGGTTTCCAACTTTCCTGCCACAGCCGGAACAGAGGTTCTGGAGCTTGATGAAGCCTGGGGTGATGCGTGGAGGAATAAGGAGGTGGGACAGAAACAGCATCCTGAAGGAGTAGATGAGCTGAAAGTGAGAAGTGGGGAGCCCTCCCACGAGAAGAATTTTCTTCTTTCCACTCTTCTGTCCCTTCTCCCTTCGCTCTGTTCCCTCACTACCATCAAATGCCACAGGGAACCAGAGCTTTGAGGAAACAGCCAGCTCAGGACGTTGAACAAATTCAGCAGGTAGACTGGCTGGCTGACATCTGCTGGGTTCCACAGCAGTTAAGGTCTTCAGTTTGGTTCATATTTTGGGCAATAAAATACATTAAGTATATTGTGCAGAGTTACAAGTTCAGCTTCCAAAGTGTCAACTTAATTTTTTTAATTTATCAACTAAACTATTTTTAATATACCTATAATAGAAAAAAATTTAGTTGAAACTTATAATTTTGATTTTTAGAAATTTAGATGAAATTTTATTGTGTGTGTGTTTTAGTGGAAATAAACCTCACTAATGACTACCATCTCAGTGGAGGAGTTTCAGATATGGTGTTCAAAGCAAGCAAGGTGACTTTTCACTGGGGAAAATGCAATGTGTCATCTGATGGATCAGAACATAGTTTAGAAGGACAAAAATTTCCCCTTGAGGTAAGTCACTAGTTCTGCTGGTTGCTACTTCATTCTATAAATCATTGAGATTTTAGTTAGCATATAATTTTATTAATTTGTTATCAAATTTTATAATTTATACAGTTTTGTTTACTTTGTTAATAACTGTTTTCCTCACTAAACTAAGCATAATAACACCCAAGTTTTTTTTTCACTTCCAGGTAACCCAGAATGCCACACTATAGATGATCAATAAATGTCAATGAGTAAATGAATAAATGAATAAATGAATTTTTTCCATATCCCCCTAGATAAAAAGGGAGGACATTTTATTAATATACTAGACAATAAAAGAAATACAAAATATGAGGAAATTTTTAGCTTTATAATTTTCCAAATAAATATATTTATTATGAATAAGTGTAGGATGAAATAAACATTTTCATACATGTCTGGAGAGAGTATAAATTGGTAGACTTTCTGGGATATGGTTTGCTTGTTTTTATTAAAAACTTGAAATATTTCAGTCTCAATACCCATTTTTCAATTTACAGCAATTTGGTTTAAAAAATAATTAGATATACTCAAATATATATGTTCAAAGATTTATTTATAGTAATAAAAAGTTGAAATAAAAGGAAATGATTAAATACATTATGATGGAATATTATTACCTTCTGAAGTCATTTTTAAATGATTTACACAAATATGGTTTATTATAAGATAATGCTTTTTAATTTTTAAAGGTATTAATTGCTTTTTAAAATGATATAAAATATTGAACATGGTATTATTATATCAACTGTATAAAACATGAAAACTAGTGACTGAGAATAAAGAATTTGAGTCAAACAGACTAGGTTTTAATATGGACTTCACCATTTTGTTATTAGCTTAAGACGTGACATTATACAAATTATTTACTTTACCTGAGCTTCCAGTTCTTCCTGCAAAATTGACATAATGGTAGTAGCTCCTGCCTTATGAAGTTATTATGAGGGTTAAATGAGAGAATGAATTATTACTAGTATAAAATAATTGATGGAAATAAAGAAAATACTAGCAATGATTTTCTTTTTGTAATGGCATATACGTGCCCTTCTACTTGAAAATCTTCATACTTTTTAAATTACCTGTAATGAAATTGTATTAGTTCATAATCCAAATTGATATTGGTAATAAAAATAAGAATAAAGTGAATTATGTTTTAAAGGACTAAAAATCATTTTAATGTGACTAAACACATTCAGATTTAGAGCTTGTAATTTATTTTTAAATGTATTAAATGTCCTTAAAGAAAACAACTACCAAATTTGGATTGTAAAATAAATAAAATTTATTTAGCACATAACATTCTTATTTCTGAAAGTTTAGCTCTCTCACAATATTACTTACTTAGAACAAAGATGAAAATCAATATACAGATGATGTATTATAGAATTGTACACTTGAAGCCTATATAATATTTATAAATCATGCCACCCCAGTAAATATAATCATTTTTTTAATTAATAAAATCCTGACAAAAACATAAGCCCTGAACTTCCAAATAAATAGCACAGCATCTGTGCATATCTTACATTTATATGTATGTATATATGTAAGATACACACACACATATATATACACATATTTATTTTTAAAGGTGCTTTGTTTTTTGTTTGTTTGTTTGTTTGTTTAAGCTCTCCCCATGTCACTCTGCAAGCAAGAAAATGAGGGGCATCCTCGATTTTCTCTTTTTTCTGGTCTTCCACATTCTTCAGTCAAGTCTTCTCCGTCCATTCTGTCCCTAAATGATGTCAGAGAAAAATTCCACCCACCTTTGGCTCTTTGTTGGTTTATGGAATGTTTCTAAACTGGTCTCCTTTTCTCCACTATTAATCTCTTCCACATCACCCTTTCTCAGAGTCCTACCCTCTCCTTACTTTTTTAACTGAAATGCATCAGGACTTGCCATTGCTCTCGAGACCAAACTGCAGCAGGGATTGCCTTGCAGACCTTCCTGCTGTGGCCCCTGCCTTCTTCTCCAGCTTCATCTCTCCTCTCTGTCACACATGCTTCGCTGAAATCAAAGCACAAGTTACTCCCCACTTCTCTATTTCTTGTATTTGCTTGACTATTGGCCTTTCCCAAGCCAGACCTCTGACAGACACACACTCACCTTCTCTGCCTTTTCACCTGGGAGCTTTTTAATTTGCTCATTTTGGGCTTAACTTAGAAATTTTCTCTTTGAAAGGCTTTGTTGATTGATCACTCAAGACAGGAGCCACTGCCATTTTCTGCTTCACACCCACCCTTTCTCTGATCAATGCCCTAAGTGCTCATTAGTCTTCTCAGAGGCTGTCTGCTCTTCCCTTAATTATACTTCGAAACTAGCCGACTTATCTCATTTCCAAGCCCATGACCTGAGGAGCACCAAATTATAAATGAGACTAGAGGCTGTTATCGACAGATATGTAGACTAAAGTAGCAATTAACAAGGTGTAGTCTCACAGCTGGAGAGGAGACTTAGAATCGGGAACTTAAAACTCTTGGTATTTTTAGACGGAAGCAAAGTCCTTAAGAGTTTTACTATTAATAGAGTGCAGTGTCCAAAAACAGTTACTCTGACCATCAAGAAAGGCATGTCCAGTCAAGAAATAACAAAACTATATTTGAAAGAATGACAGCAAAATAGTTGAAGTGATATTTGATCATTTATTACTTTTGATTATTTCTCAGATTATTACTTCGATGTTGTCTGTGGTCATTCTCAAAGTGATCATTTCAGTTCAGTGTCTACTTGTGTTTCCTTCCTCATTTCAGGATGACGAATGATAGTAAATGCAGTGTGTATATATATAACTGATAAAACATTTTCAAAGTACGCAAAATAGAGAGTTTGACAGTTTATAGAATTTTTCACATAGAATTGATCGAATTGGTAAATTATTTTATTGCCTCTTTGCTGACTCTTGTGCAGCTGTTCTATATAATAAAAACATCATTTTTACATTTATAGATGCAGATCTACTGCTTTGATCCAGACCAGTTTTCAAGTTTTGAAGAAGCAGTTAAAGGAAAAGGAAAAATAAGAGCTTTATCCATTTTATTCGAGGTAATAATTATACGTAGATTTAACACACTAACTTAATTCCTTTTCTAGTCACATGAAGTATTGATGTGAAGTGTCAAAACATACTTTGGAACAAATAGAAGAGCTCACGAGTCAATGCTAACTGTTGGCTGTTTTCAAAATGAACAGCCCTTGTCTGGGAAGTTGAAAGAGGACACTTGTATTCCCTGATTGGGTACTTCACTTCCAGCGGGAGCAAACTGTTCTGAGTGCACCGATTTGTGTATTTGTATGTGCAAAGCATCGTAATGACTCGTGACTATGAATCATGACATTTTAAAATGGACTTTTCTCGGCAGAAAATTGAAAAATTTAAGAGGTTTTGATTTGTTTTGTTTTTACCTCACTGTGAAAAATGTGAGCATTTGGAGGGCATTCCTTTTGAAAACTTAAAATAGAAATCACTAATCTTTACATTTAACTGAACAGTTAATCAAATATTTTATTCCATTTTTAAAAATATCATTTTTAACAGGTTGGAATAGAAGAAAATGTGGATTACAAAGCAATTATTGATGGAGTTGAAAATGTTAGTCGTTTTGGTAAGCTATTTGGTGAAATCCCTTCCCAGATTTGTATGCATATGAATGTTTACAATATTACAAAAATCAGTTGTTCCAAAAGAAGAAAGGAGCAAAGTCTCAATTTTCACCCTTGATGATTTATACATTTTACATTAAAGAACAATTATCCCTAAATTTTTTCATATAAAAATCATAAGACATTAATAGAAGTAGGAAGCTGAAGTTTTCTTATTTTATTCTTGAAAATAATCTAATTCCATGATGAAATCAAGATGCATTTATTCTGTCTCTTCATTGTACATTTGTTAAAGACTCTAATTCATAATTTGAAATTGGTCAATTTTATAAAAATCATGCTTTAAGGTCAAAAGAGGAATTTCTCCCAAGTTAAAAATGTATACCCTGGTGGTTTCCTTGATAAGCTTTACCAGTATGACAAAATAAAGTTTTGGAAGAAGGTAATTTCTTACACACAAGATGTGATATGCTTTGATAGTGTTCCCCTGCTTTCTCAGGGCTCTTGTAATTTGTCACAATAAATTCTTTTGACATTGGCAAGAGAAAACAAATATATTGTTATTTTATGTTTATTAGTCACCCACACATGGAGTATTAATGTTGTCCTGAATTATCCATAAAATGATGATTATTCCTCTTTCAGAAACTGCAAATTTGAAATCGGACACAAAATTTATTTAAACCCTTTTCTTGAGAGTAAAAGCTGGCCTAGGATTGATTTATCTTGGCAATTACATGTGAAGACCTGAATTGTCTGAATATTTGAGAAGTCAGGAGTATATGAATTCCTGCAGTGTGGCTTTAACTTTTAAAATTTTTTTGAAAGGTGCAATCAAATGCAAGATGAAGCTGGTATCTCCTCCTATCCAGATTGCAAAATTCAACATTGAATTCCATAAGCCCATTTAATTTTTTTTCTCACTTAGTAATAAAGTGGATACTCTCAAGACTGAAAGAAGCTAGTATGAATTTCTACACTTAAAATTGTATATAAAATGAATTCTGAATGTTCCCAGGTTTTGCCCCAGCCTATGGGGACAAGAGAAATGCTGACACTGGATTGTTAGTGCTGACTGTGTCACTGGGCCTCTAAGCCCACTTTCTCTTGACGGCTCTTCAGTTATTCCTGAGGGACTCTGGGAGGGTGCTCATATGAGCTTAGCAACCAATTTGCTCATGTTCTTTGATTAAAGTGTACTTTCTAATACCTACTATTTGCAAGCCACGTGCTCCATCAGAGCCACTGGTGCTACATAATACCCTCCCTGAGAAGATGGATTCCCTAAGAGCATTGTTGTGTCTGTGTCCTGGCTCTTACCTCACTAGCAGAACTAATATATATACTAGCTATTTTTCTGACTGGCTGGGAACATGTAGTAGTCTGCCCTCCATTCTCCATCTACCTTCTGTCTTTCTACCCTATTTGTGCACCAACTTCCTCCTCTTTTACCAGCTTACCCACTAGATACTTAATGTTTCAATACACTCAGCAAGGACACCTAATTTTTATGGTTGGTAAGTGGTAGAACCAGAATTTAGATCCTAGTCTGTCCACACAATTTGTTCCACTATGTGGTGGAGATTTCTATCACTTACATGTTTCAGAAAACATAGGAAACATGTTTTGATTTTACTTGAATAGTTGTTAAATACCATCTGTTTGAACTGAATAAGTAAAGCCCTCCTAAAGTTCCGTGCTTCCATTTTGAGAGTTCTTAGATTAAATCCATTTTTGAGTCTAGAATATACCCCTGTGACTGATAAACTGCAGGCTTCCCCATGTTTGCCCCCAGTCATTGCTGCTAGGAACCTGGAGGCTTGAAGGCCAAGCTTGTCCGTAGTCAGTGACTCTGGAACTGCAGCCCAACTCCCAAATCCTGCTCCATATTCTCCATATAATGAGAGTTACCCAAAACACAGCACTTTTCAATCGTCATGCAGATGATAGAATCTGTTTTATTATATGTGGCTGGTTGCTCATTTTCTGTTTTTTTTTTTCTATAAGACACAAACCCATTTCTCTTTACTTCCCTTACCCCCACCTTTCTTTCTCTTTCTCCCACCATCCCTACTCTATGTTAGGCATTGCCCTGTCCACGGTATGGTGAGAGAGAGGGTGATGTGGCAGCCATCTAAGATAGTATGTTACTATCTTCCAAGCAGAGCCCACAAAGAACAGAGAACTGTTAATTGAACTCTTTCAAATTGCAAGGAAGAGACACACCTCAGATAGCATCATTACTAAGTCTCAAATGGGAATTCTCATTAGCATGACTTGTGGTGCTTTCTTAGCCACAAATGCAGCCCAGGAATGTCTACACTGAAAAAATCCTCACAGGCAGTGTTAACGTAGCTCCATCTTAAGCTCATTGTCCTAAGTAATAAGAGTTGGTTTCAGCCCTGGCTGTTGTAGCTCAGTGGATTGAGCACGGGCTGCAAACCAAAGAGTTGCCAGTTTGATTCCCAGTCAGGGCACATGCCTGGGCTGTGGGCCAGGTCCCCAGTAGGGGATGTGTGAGAGACAACCATATATTGATTTTTCTCTCCCTCTCTCCCCCTCCCTGAAAATAAATAAAAATATATTTTTTAAAAAAAGAGTTGGTTTCAAGTATTTAGTAGTTCTTCCCTAATGCTTGGCCAGGTTCAGGTACTTATCTCTCTACCTCTCAACCTCCTCATCTTTCTCCCTCCTACAGACAATGGATGTGATTGATTGGATAATCACCAGTTAATATGTTCAAAGGAGTACTGATTGAATGAATGAATGATTGTTCTCAAATAGATCAACTTTTGCTCAAGTGTGATTCTCTCTTGGGTTAACAATAGTGAGGTAATTCAGATAAAACACATACTTTTGCAAGCCACAAATAACCCCCACCTTAATTCAATTTTCTCATAAAATGGTGGTGTAATTGAAAAGCATTATCACAATGGAAAAGTCTTGAGACATCCAAGACAGAAACTTAGGACATGCACATAAACTCAAAAAAGAAACTGTACAAAATTCATTCATAAGTTAACACATTCATAAGGGAGACTGAACGAGTGCTGGTGAGGCTCAGAGGGAGGAAGAATGGATTCCATACTAGGATGGGGAAAGGAGAAATCACAACTGTCTTCTGATTCTTTATCTTTTTGGTTCTTCTCAAATTTCTTTTCCTATTTCAAGAAAATTCTCTGTCATCCCCATTCAGATCTTGCTAGCTTTATTTTTTTTTCCTGGCCTCTAATTCCCCCTGTGTTATTTCATTGCCCACCTAATTTAGCAGCGAGTCGATTTCTGTACCCTTCCTCAATTAGTGTGCTTCACATCCACATTTCCGCAGAACATTTTCCAAAG
Source organism: Desmodus rotundus (assembly GCF_022682495.2). NCBI lineage: Eukaryota > Metazoa > Chordata > Mammalia > Chiroptera > Phyllostomidae > Desmodus > Desmodus rotundus. The sequence goes on from NC_071392.1 coordinate 69,186,187, forward strand.
ATAAATTTTGTCTTCAGAGAAAAAGGAAAAACATCTAGTCCAATGATGATTAAAAGGGAGATGATTTCATCACAAAAATTTCATGTATGCAAAACATAGATCTGAAAATGGAAAATATTCACTTATCAAACGTAAGTATTTTCCTATTTCAAATAAGTTAAATTTGAGTCTGAATATCGATAATGTCATGCTGACATTGGTGGAGAGGAAGACATCCTTTTGGAAGTTACTAATTAATCCATAAACCAAACAGAGATAGAACTTTCTACTGGATTAAAAGTAGATTTAGATTGTATATGGCCAACACTATCAGTTCCATCAAATAGATTTTTATTTCTAACATTTGCTCTTAAATTCAGACTTGAAGCAGTTATCAATAGCTTTTTAAAATCATCCTTCCTTCAAATGTTTCTGAATTGCAGAAAAATTAACATTCAATAATGGAAGTGGAAATTTTTTTTAACTCTTTCTGGGTATGCTTAGTATTTTCATAGAGTTTAGAACTGGAATAGACTATTAAGATCACCTATTCCAGTCATTTCATTTTATAATGAATAAAGTGGGGTTTAAAAAGACTAAAATCCTGCGAAGGTTTCACTCCACTTGGGGTTTTCAACCCTGGCTGCATTTTGGAATCATCTAGAGCATATTTTTTTTTAATGCAGATGCTCAGCCCCCCACCACTAGGGATTTGATGATCCAGGTGGGACCTTGGTATTTTTTTTAAGACTTCCAGGATGACATGAATAAAGGGTGAATAAGGTTCTCTACATTGTGCTACCTCACTTAGACTTGATTAAATTGGCTTTGGGGGCTATTTCTTAATGACCGAAATCACTAGCTGGAGCAGAGGACAAGAACAGGGCTGGGCAGTTACGAGGATGGGGGAAGGGGTTATACACGTGTCTCACGGGGAAACAGATTGCTGCTTACGTGAGGGATGACTGGCACACAATTAGCTAAATTACCAAGGCAGTGCTGTTGGGACAGGCTACTGGGACGATGTAAAAACAAAAATGGGACTACTTAAGGAGTCAGGTAAGTCAGATTGTTTTAGGATTCTAAGGCCAGATGAAACACTGAGGAAAGCTCTACCGATGTTTCACTGGGAATTCTGTTTTAAATACAAGTTGTATGTACTTGTATACCTAGCAAGATTAAATTAATATTTATTATTGTATTGTGTGTGTGTGTATTCCAGAACATATTTTCCACTCTTGCCTTGCCTTTTTACTCTCTTACTACTCTTAGTAGTGACTATTGATGAAAGATCTTCATTACCACATATTAAAATTCATCATTTATCCCATATAGATAATGCTTTCTGTGTGCCATTTCAGAAATCTTAATATACCATAAGGTTATAAAGATAATTTTCTCTCTTTTTCTCTAAATGTTTTATTATTCTTTTCACATTTGGATCTATAATCTATTTACAACAGATATGTGCAGTGTATTTGGTGTGATGTAGCAAATCAAGATTTGCTTTTTTCTATAAAGATATTCAATTGATACAGCACTGTTTATTGAAAATGCAGCCCATTCCAACTACAGAGTAATTTTTGCCATAAATCAAGTGACAATATTTGTGGGACTTTGGACTGTCTGTTCTCTTCCATGTGCCCTTTGTCTGTTTTTCTCACTATCATGATTTCCACAGCTTTATACAGTAGGTCTCACTATCTGATAGTGAAAGTTCACCAGCTTTATTATTGTTCAAAGGTATCTTGATTTTTTTCAGTTACAGTTGACATTAAATATTATAGTGGTTTCAGATGTATAGTATAGCGATCAGACATATATAACTTACGAAGTGTTCCTCTCAATAAGTCCAGTACCCACCTGGCACCGTACATACTTATTACAATATTACTGACTGTACTCTGGATGCTGTACTTTACAATCCCAGGACTATTTTGTAATTACTGATTTGCACTTCTTAATCTCTTCACCTAACTTTTCTTTGTATTTCCAATTAAAGTTTAAGATGAGCTTGTCAGTTCATACCACACAAACACAGACACACACACACACACATAATCAGACAAACCCTCCTACAGCTTCAGTTAAGATGTCATTGACTCCATAAATTAAGTTGGAGAAAATCAACACCTTCACAATAATAAATCTTCTTACTCATAAACATGATATTTTTTATTTTTTAAAAGATTTTATCTAATTCTCTCAAGAAAATTATATAATTTTAAATATAGATATTATACACATGATTCATTAGATTTACTTGTATTTAATATTTTGTTATTATATTTTAAATTTTATATTCTACTCTTTGATATTGTTATGTAGAAATAGAATAAATATTTGTACATTAGTCTTCTATGCAGTGACTTTACTAAATACACTTATTAATTCTAATAGTTCGTATTTATTCTAATAGTTTTTATTTACATGCACAGTCACATTATTTGCCAATTATGATGCTATCATTTAGTTCTTCCAGTCTATGTGAACTTTTGTTCTTCCTTAATTACATTGGCCCAGTCTTCTAGTTCAGTGTTGGATATAAATAGTGATAGCAGGATATACTTGCCTCATTTTTTATTTCTAGGGATAAGCTTTCAATAAATCATCATTAATTATAATGTTTATTATGGGCTTTTGAAGATAAGCATCAGAATATGATTATGTTTTTGTTTTCCAGTAAGCATATTAAATCTTATGAAATGCTTTTTCTGTACTTATTGAAATGGCCATGTAATTTCTGAATATCTTTTATATGTAAAGTAATCCTTCCAGCATCCTGCTGCTGTAAAGATGAAGCATCGAACACTATGTAGTGGTATGTGTAAGAAAATTAGGAGTATTCCAGTTTTATCACCATTTTTAAAACATATCCAAAACATCCTCAAAGTTTCATTACAGATTAAATAAACAACATAATTTCATTCCTGTTTAAATATGTAATAAAATTTGATTTCTGATTACATACATAAATGAAAAGCATATATCTCTGTTTCATAGAAGTTTAGAACATTAAGTTCCAGAGCTGGGATTCAAGCTGAGATGTATATTATTATTTTGTAGGGAAACAGGCTGCATTAGATTCATTCGTATTGCTGAACCTTCTGCCAAACTCAACGGACAAGTATTACACTTACAACGGCTCACTGACCTCTCCTCCCTGCACAGACACCGTTGACTGGATTGTTTTCAAAGATGCAGTTAGCATCTCTGAAAGCCAGGTAATCTTGGAAATTCAAACAAATGAAGTAATTTGAAAGGATGTAAAAAAAATGATTTTCTAAGCTTTACTACACAATATGTTTTAAAGCATTTTACTCCTGCCCTTGAAACGGGTATGTTAAATTACATATTAAATTATCTTCTTTTTAGTTGGCTGTTTTTTGCGAAGTCCTTACAATGCAACAGTCTGGTTACGTCATGCTGATGGACTACTTACAGAATAATTTTCGAGAGCAACAGTACAAGTTTTCTAGGCAGGTGTTTTCCTCTTATACTGGGAAGGAAGAGATTCATGAAGCAGGTATGTACTGAAATATAATTTTTCTACAGCTCACAGAGTCAGCGTTGTAGGAGACAGTGTGGTACAATAGAAAACATACAAAACATACATTTTTAGAAATATGTTGATCATTAGCTTTGTAGCTTTAGACAAACTTTCGCTTCCCTGAATCTCAGTCACCACAGCCAAAAAATGGCAACTTAAAAGATCTATTTTGGGCCATATGACTAACTCCATTTAGTAGATGAGAAATGATTCAGTAAGGAAGTGATTTTTCTAAAACATGCAGTAAAAAATGGCAAAACCACATATGCACCCCCAAATTCATTTATGGCACCTGCCTGTGCTAAAAGCTATAAAAGAGAAATGAATGAGGGACTGAGTTGTTCAGAGCTTGGGAAGATCGTGTCTGATTGGGGTGGTCACGCAACCTCAATGAGAGAACCATATTTGAGCTGAGCCTTGAGGTATGATTTGAGGGTTTGTTTTTTTTCATTGTTTTTGAGGCAGAGAAGTAATTTATTTCAACAAGTATTTGTTAATTAAATTTGTTGGGGTGACATTGGTTACTAAGATTATACAGGTTTTAAGTGTCCATTTCTATGATGTATTATCTGTATATTGCATTGTGTGCCCACCACCAAAAGTCAAATCTTCTGTCACCATAAATTGGGTTTTCAAGTGTTCATCTTTGTGTTGGCAGCTCCCAGGGGAGAGCTAGCACCTCGTAGGGATTGAAACCAAATGTGCTTAATTATTAATGAATACAAAGTGAGTCTTTTTCCCAGTTGCCTTCTTTGGGGATAGGGGGTGGGGATGACTTTGTCCTTGTAAGGCAATGGAGAGGACATGGGGGGGGGGGGCCGCATCTCTGCAGTGGTTACTGGGTCTTTTGAAGCTGGCACAGCCGTCAGAAGCCTTTAAAGATGCCCGGAGGACACAATCGGTTGCATCTGCTGACTTGTCCTTTTCATTTTGTCCTTTGAATGGACTGATTCATGAAAGAAATAGTTGAAGTGGCCTTTGCTTTGGGGACTTAAAACCTTTCCAAGTACACGGTCTTCTTTGATCTCAGCCCTGCGATGAGTTTTTGGCCATCTATGACATTAATTTAATAATCATCTGCTTTTGAAGATTAGGCATTAAAACAGCATGTTTTAATGTGATATTTGTGAGCATTGTTTACCTTTGAACTACAAAAAAATAGAGCACAAGACAGGAGTAATGAAGAGCTGCACTTAATGTTATGTTAAGTTTCAAATTAAATTGCCCCAAAGAGAGGAAATTTAATTATATTTCTACTAGCAACATTAAATACTGTAACATCCTGTCTGGTAAATAACAGACAATTGATTAGAATAAAGAAACTGGATTTAATCAGCTCCTTTTCTAAAATGCATATGACCAAATACCAAATTAAATAAATGTGATTCTTTTGTCATCTCCTTTTTTAAAAAACAATTTATTATTTTTTGACTTCAGAGAGAGAAATGAAGGGGGGGGAGGAGAGTGAGAAAGAGAGAGAGAGAGGGAAAGAAACACTGATTTGTTTTCACTTGTTTATGCATTCATTGGTTAATTTTTGTATGTGACCTGACTGGGGAACAAACCCACAACCTTGGCGTATCCAGCCAAGGCCTCGTCATGTACCTTTATCAGTTATACGTAATGAAAACATTTGCTGTGTAGTACTAACTAGTCTCAGTGCATTCCCCTCCCCAGCTCACTTCCTTCTCTCATACTGAACTCTATGAAGTCCCATGAAGAAGGCAGACCATATCTCCCAGCTTCCACTTATACATGCTCTTTCCTGTCCATGGCATGTTTTCCCTGATGTCTTTACTCATTGCTCTCCTCCTCCTTCAAGACTCAGTAGACCACTGCATGCACTGGAGAGTCACTCTGACTCTATCTCCATCCCCATCAGGTCTGGCTCTGGCTGGGGCACAGGATTGTGCCATCGTAGAGGTGCTGTGCCCACAGAGTACAAGATAGTGATGCACATCTCAGTTGTGTGATGTCCCCAGGTGTGTGCCTATATTCTGTGCATCCAAACCTCATAGCCATTGGCACAGAATGATGATTCTTTACTTACTCCTTTTCTCCCCCACCTGCCTCTGAGCTCCATGAAGGAAGTCACTAAGTTTTCTACCTCTTAACCTCTGTTGCTGAGCTGAAGTGCAGCTCTCATTCACCATACATTTACCAAATGAAAAGAATCCATTTCTATATAATGCAAATAAGGCAGGTTACACCTAGTGGCTGTCTGTTGTACCATTCAGTGTGTCTACCCATGTGTCATTCCGATTCAATGTGTAACGTTGTTGTTTCCAAAGTTGAGGTACGAAGTCCAAAAATAATCTTAACGAAAACAGTAATAGCTGTCATGCATTGTGTAAATCAGTGTGTTCACCCTCACATAGGCCTTGTTTTCTTCATTGTACAGTTTAAAGGGTGATAGTAAGTATGTCCAAATTCACAGAACTATGAAGGACTCAGTCTTTGAACCCAGGTCGTCTTGATTTTAAAGACTCCCAAACCTCTGTCCACTGTGCTTTATATTTATAAGTGAACATCATTTCTGCTTATATAATTTTATGATATGAAACTTTTCAAAAATATTAGCTTTTTTGAAAACTGGAACAACTGAAGTTTTGCTTGTTCCAACATGAGTCCTGGCATTCAACAAGCACTTATTATCATTTGCCATGTGCATAGTCCTTTGGTGTTTTTCTTAATGGATACATCATCTCCTTTCTGCTTTCTTCATCTGAGTTTGAGAATAAAAACTGAGGTTTGCATTTATGTTCAATATTTATTTTTATTAAATTTAATCTGAAAATAAGTTTTATTACATGAACGTAGTTTTTAAAACTAAAAAAATATAGATAAGCACACAGAAGAGAATAAAATTTTTTTATAATGTCACCAACCAGAGATACAACTGCTATGAAGATTTTGTGAATATCCTTCCAGAAGTTTTTCTTAAATTAAAAATATATTATTACTTCTTACAGAAATTAAATGGCACTATATATACCTGTTTATTGATTTTGTTTTATTCAATGTTAGAAATATATTGTTAACACACCATTCTTTATGAAGTTTTCCATTGTAAAGCATAACAACTTATTTAACCAGCTTCTCAGTTTGAATATTCAGGCTATGCTTATGTATTTTTCCATGATAAATATCTAACATCCTCATTTTCACCAATAGAAAAGTAAGAGTTGGCATGAAAATTGTCAGAATTCTTCTCTCGTTGTAGAAAATATAGTTGTGAAACTACATTGCAAATAATTGCAAAAAACATGTGAGGTCTGTATATTCATATAAACTCCTTGAGAGTAGAGATCAAGCTTTATTCACTTCTGCATACATAACAGGAACTCATTTTATCAAACACAAGTGTTTGTGTATGAACTCATTTTATCGAAACTTTAGTCCTCCACTTCTGAATTTTTATGCGTAGCTGCCATTTATTAGCAAGACATGACTTTTCAGTAGCACGGAATGCACGCTGGCTTCTCTCAGACTCACAGAATTTGGTAGAACCACTGGATCTTGAAGGAGTTAGTAAAAGCTGTCTTTTAGACAATGAAAAATGTGTGTGAATAACCAACCACACAGAGAAAGAGTGAGTGTCAAGTAGGTGAAGTTCAACTTTGTCCCATGTCTTCCAGGTGCCAGATGCTTTCCCACTGCCCCCCTAGTCCACTATCAAGACTCCCCACTGAGAAGCAGGGGCCGTGTGAAGCACAGTGGGAAAAGGCATCGGCTATGTAGTCCAGTATGCTTTTGGTTTCAAACTCCAGTGCCAATACTTATTAATTACATAAAGATGATCAATTTATTTAGTTTATGAAAGCCTCAGTTTCTTCACCTATAAAATGAGAGTTAAATGCCATTTTGTATGTTGTTGGAGGATTTAAATGTACTAAAGTTTGCAGAGCAGAGAAGTCTTTTGAACATAATGTGCTCCAGACCTACAGCTACTAATATTGTAACGGGTATGTGTATACATTCTTGTGTATATGTGTGTGTGTATGCATAAGGGGCAAGCTATCGCAGCAAGTGCAGGGCGCTGTTCAAGTTTTCTGTGTTTAAGGCATTTGTGTGTTGAATAGGATTATAAATACACTTCAAGTTTCATTTAATAGCATTGTGATATATTTAATACAAGCTTTAAAAAAACAATAAAATATAAAATGCTTTTCAAGGCAGAATGACATTAAAGGAGTATCTTTATCCCTTAATGTTGTATTTGAGCTATGAAATGTTTTTAATAAATTTCAAAAAATGTCACGATGAATTATACATCAGCAGAGTCACCTTCTTGAAGGTCAGTAGCTGTAAATAGCATTCATTAATGTCACATGAACATTAACACTATGCTCTAGCTATAAACAGAAAAATTACATGAAGGTTATTTCCTTCTTAGACAATTATATATTACAGATCAAACTATTGACAGACTTACTGTGTACCCCTGGAGAAGATTGACTGAGTTTGGTACAATTGGAAAGATATCTTTTGCAAAATTCCTTTTGGTGGTTTCTCTCAAGTGAATGATATAATTATTGAAAGGTACAAAACAGTGACAGATCATTTTCAGTTATTGTTTTTTAACAGTTATGGCAATATTTACATTAGTTTTTATCAAGATCTGCTACTCTCTGAGGGGAAATCACAGCCTTCATATTGATTGTCTTCTGAGTTTGTAAATCTTTAGGCTCCTCTCAGGACAGTTGTCGAAGTGCCTGTCTCAGTATGCTTTTAAATGGTGGTTATAAACCAACTACTCGGCCTAATAAGTGAATTTGGCAAAACAGCGGGATACAAAGTCAACCTTCAGAAATTGAAGGCACTTTTGTACACCAACAGTGAATTATCAGAAACAGAAATTAGATGAAAAAAACCATTTGCCATAGCAATGAGAAAAACAAGGTACCTAGGAATAAACCTAACCTAGGTGGTAAAAGACCTGTACTCAGAAAACTATACAACACTGAAGAAAGAAATTAAGGAAGACACAAATAAATGGAAGCATGTACCTTGTTCATGGATTGGAAGAATTAACATCATCAAAATGTCCATATTACCCAAAGCAATTTTTAGATTCAATGCAATCCTTATTAAAATACCAATGATATATTTCACAGATATAGAATGAACATTTCAGAAATTTATATGGAACCATAAATGACCCCAAATAGCTGCAGCAATTTTGAGAAAGAAGAACAAAGCAGGAGGGATCACAATACCTGATATCCAACTGTATTACAAGGCCATGGGAATCAAAATGGTCTGGTACTGACATAAGAACAGACATACAGATCAATAGAATAGAATAGAGAGCCCAGAAATACACCCATGTCTCTATGGTCAATTAATATTTAACAAAGCGGACAGGAGCATAAAATAGAGTAAAAATAGCCTCTTCAACAAATGGTACTGGGAGATCTGGACATGTATATGCAAAAAAAAAAAAAAGAAGAAGAAAAGAAAGAAACTAAACCACCAACTTACACATAAACCAAAATAAACTCAAGATGAATTCAGTCATGACACCATAAAAGTCCTAGAGGAGAATATAGGCAGGAAAATTTCTCCTATCAATGGTTACATGGTGCATCAAAGCAGGAGACTCATATCTCCTTGACCATCTGCATCAACTTTCATAATTAGCTGAGAGATTTGTCATTGCCAAAGAATTTACATGTTCTCCTCATTTCTACTTCATCTCTTCCTTTTCTTTTCCCACTGTTTTTCCTGTTTCCTTGTGACACCCAATGCTTTGTATATTAATCTTTCATACTTGTTTTCCAAGTCATGCACATTCCTACATATGAGGAATTAACCTTATATGTTTATAAATAATAGAGGATAAATGAATTTCTGTGAAGCTTTTACAACTTTTAGTGAGACAATGTAGTTTTGGAAAGCACAACCTAGTTTGGTCTAAGTGGTATATTTTTTACAAGTTTATTTATATTCCTCTACAAATGGAGTCTAGGACTTAGAAACTTGTATAGCTTACTAGATACATGGGTTAGAGGTTATCATAGGAACAAGCTTGTCAGAGGCAGAAATTTGTATGTAACCACAGCCAGCAACCAAGTGGTTGACAATTCAATGTTAAAAATAAGTGTTTAAGTGAGAACATTTATTGCACCCTAAAAAAGGAGACTACATGTTCATTCTTTATATGTGAGAAATCTTTGCCTTTGTACCGAACCACGCACTTGTACTCTATGCGATTTGACATGGATAGTAGGCTTGTCATAGCCTGGCTCACAGTCAAAGATTTGCAGAAACCAGATTCTCATTCTTGGCCTGTGTTCCTTGAAGAATCATTAACTATGACCCAGATCACATGTCGCTTATGGGGGCAAAAATCGAGTTGATTTACTCCTGTAGAGGAAATGGGATGTCAACAGAGTTCTGAACTTTCCATCATCAAGCAAATTACATTTTATTACTATTTTATTATATCAATTGGATAGCTTGTGTTTGGTGTCTGAGTATGTGTCGATCTGGAAAATACTTCTTGATTTTAAATCCAGATTTTGTGCTTTGTAGAGTATGTGCCCTTCTAATAAGATAAACTAATTTTAATAAGAAATACTAATTTCGATAAGAAATATAAGGAAAACCTGGAAAATTTAGTGCAAATTAATAACTTATTTTATGATAATTACCCAGCTTTATGCTTGAACACCATGTAGTATATGCATATGGAATTAATTAGATTGTTATTTAAAAGAGCCTGATAGAAGTACAGATAGAAATACAAGATTATCTTTTTTAAAAACAGATCAGTTATTTAATTAGGTTTTTCAGAAGGAATTTAGAACTTCATTTTGTGAGGATAAAGCCCATTCGTGAGAGCAAACACAGAGGGGAGGTGGCCCTGCTGCTGAGGGACAGTTTTAATTTGGGGCAGAATTTGTGAGCCCATGGCTTTCTGATCAACCTCGTGTTGCTCTGTAATCTCGTATTTCTCCTCCGTGTCAAAGATCTTCTCCTCCTGGGATTTTCACACCACTGATATCAATTTTGGTGAGGTGGCAATGACAAATTTCTGGTGTGTTCTACACAGAGGAACTCGATTAAAGGCCAGAGGTCCAGTCACAAGCAGCAGGCCACTCACTACTCAGCTGCTTCAGGAACACCACCCTCATGCCTCTTTGACGTCCAGTGAGGATGATCAGATTGGTTCCTGGAGTGAGGCTGGTCTGCAGTTTTCTCACAGCTGACTGAAGGGTTTCTTGCCGTGGCTCAACAGCTTTCAAGGCACACCTTCAATAGGATACTATCTAGGCATTTTGTGAAGCTTAACCACTCAGGTACCACCATTCTTGTCACCACCAACTGGTTTTGTGACAGTGGCAAGAACTTTTTCCCCTTTCCTTTTCAATCCTGGATTCGGCTGCAGAATACTTCCTCTTGTACATGGCCTTTCTTGAATACATAGCTGACCGGGAACACCTGCCAGTTCCTCTGAATAGGACAGGGTTTCGGCTGCAGTGGGGCTTCCCTGCCTTAGGCGTCTTGGCCTTGAGGTTTCCCTTCTTAACCTTGCCACCAGCATCAGCCTTCTTGGCTTCAGCTTTCTTCTCCTTAGTATCCAGCTTCTCAGTTTTTTCACCTGCCATCTTGCAAGATGGGAAAAAGCAAATTATCTTTTTAATACATTCTAAACTATATATTTTCCCATAAAATCCTGTATTTCAATATCTAAAATACAAGATTTAGCTGCAGCTTTATAACCTACTACTGTTATTGATTATCAATAAACAAAGGGAGTGTTTTTAGAATACATTTATAATTAAAAGTGAAAACTATTTTAAAAATTACCAATAAGCTCTTAGAGATTTATAAATAAGAAAGCAGGGCAGTAGAACCTGATTACAAATATATTAATTTTTAGAATCCAGCTTTATGTTAACACTTATTCTTTAAAAAAATGAAGCATCTGTGATTTCTGCTGTTAGGTTTAGATAGGCATTGACATCTGACCATAGAAGTTTGTACTATTTAGGCAGTAAGTAGACTTTGGAGTATCTTGCAGCTAATAATTTTATGTTTTTCTCCTGCAATATTTTGTGTGTGTTTTGTGTGCATGCATAAAATTTTAATGCATTTTGATAGTTTCATTTTGGGGGAAGAGAATAGTTCACTTTAAATCATTTCCACACTCTAAAAGCTGGGATTGATTTTTTGAGAACAAAAATTTACAAATGATTGTCCAGAATCACTTTTAACCTTTCAGAATGGACTTGGGAATCATTACAAGCAAAACTGAGGAATCATATTCCTACAATAACAGTTTCTGTGAGTAGCTCACATGTATTTGAGATGATTTGATGGTCTTCTGTCATCTAGTGGACACTAATAGAAGAGTCACTAGATAGCATAAAGATGATGTACTCTGGGCCTAAATTATTACAGAGTACATTTTCTTACTTTGAATTCATGTGTTTTATAATGGCAGATTTGTCCTTTTATTTTTAAAGGATCAGCCCACCCTAATTTCTTATTAAACAAAAAAATGGCATCATAGTTTGTAGTGATCAATCCTGTCTCTAACTCATACATGCATTTATTTATACAAAGTATACATGTTTATATTTTTCTGACTTATTCATACACCATCGCTAGCATAGCATACATTTGCTAAAATTGATGCTACTAAATTCTGCAGGTAAAATTTGTTTCAGTTCATAGGCCAGTTGTGAGTTTTGGGTGCCCTCCTGTGCTCATGAGGTAAACTACAGGCTAGTGTAGCGATAACGGTTTTTGGTGACATTCTCATGCTGTTGAGGCGTATTTTCATTGGACCTTGAAGTAGTTTTTGTAGCAGTGACAGTTGGGTGACCTATGCAGGATCTCATTCAGTGGCTTTGTAACTTTGGTATCCCTAGTAAACAAAAAACAGATTCTGTGAGCATATTAATTAATCCTTGGTCTTAGTGACCTTTCTCTCCCTCTCTTTTGCAAATCTATCCAGCCCATGAAGAGATATATTTATTACTTTGATTAATTTGAACAATATCATAAAATTTTATAATTTTATTCTCACAGTTAGTCCAAACTATCACAATCTGAATGTATTTCAGAAGGCATCAGAGTACTCTTTCACTTGAGACAAAGTTTTTGGCACTATTCCCAGCATAGGCTTGAATTCTACTTTAAGTTCCTGAAAGATTTCAAAATACTGTTTTTTCAGGCAATAAAACCAATCTTCTAATTCCCTGAAATTAACACCTTGATCAATTTGTTATGCAAAAGTGGGATTTTGGTCAGCAGATCTGAAAAATACTGAAATAATAGTTTTATTTGTTCCCCTATGGTTTTTTCTAGTTGGAAATTTTGAATTATTTCAAGGATTCTCTGTAAGCAAACGGTCTAGTAGCAGAGCATCTTTTATAATTAAAATTCTCCTCATCCTGAGCTAAACAAATTTTTCTGGTACTTAATAAGAGAAATAATGGTACCATAAACTTGTAGATGTCCTTTGTTCATTTATTTCTAAAAATGAATTAATGCCAAATATTCAAGACAGCAGTGTAGTCAATCTAGAAATAAATAGGTATGGTGTTTATGTTTATAATCTGTTAAGACCTATTTGGAAAAACAATAATATAAGAGAACATACAATTTATCCAAAAGCAGTAGTAAAACAAAACAGACAATTGAAAATGACGTTGATCACTATGGCAGAGGCAGAGGTCAGAGCACTTCACCGCATCCTTTCCTGAATGAGAAGGTAGGACCTGAACAGATAGACACAGGCGGGAGGAAGAAGTATTTCACATACAGGAAATGGTGTAAACCAAAGCTCCACAGTGGGCAAGTGTAACTCGTTACATTCTTTTGAAATAAAATCAGCAGAAGTTTTCATAGAATATGTTTTACTAGTTAAATCCTGGAGGCTGACAGTTGTATCAATAATTGTATTTTTTTTCTTTCTGCAGTTTGTAGTTCGGAACCAGAAAATGTTCAAGCTGACCCAGAGAATTACACCAGCCTTCTTGTTACGTGGGAGAGACCTCGAGTTGTTTATGATACTATGATTGAGAAGTTTGCAGTTCTTTACCAGCAGTTGGAGGGAGAAGACCAAACCAAGCATGAATTTTTAACAGATGGCTATCAAGACCTGGTAACTATAAGATCATTTGTTTCTTGTGTTGATAACATCATAGTTTAATTTTCAAGGAAAGATCTTACAAGTGATTTTATATTGTCGCCCTTGGTTACTTTGGACATTGTATGAGGCTCTCCAGTGGGGAGGAGGCAAAGCGGAAGCCAGCCCAAATTATGCCAAAACTAAGAGTGAATTTTTCTAGGTTCTTATTTATGTTTTGAATTCCAGGTGACCACAACTTTGCAAAAACAACTTGTAGAGTAGACATGTAGGGAGGACTTAGCAACTAAAGGTCACTAGTGTGACTTCTTTTAACAAAGAAAGGGACTCAAAGAGCAGTTAAAAGTCCTTGACTATGATCTCACAGTTGTGGAGAGAGTTGGGCCTGGAATCTCAGTGCTCCGGTACCGTCCTGTATTATTTCCCTGCCATACTTCACCAGCCCCCCAAAATAAAACATACATTAGGGGCCTTGAAAGTCCTTTTTTGGGGGGCATCAAATTTGCAAGTAGCACAGGTGAAGTCAATTGAGACAGAACTTTCAGGACAGAGGCAGGTAATCCTCAGGCAAGATCCACCTGCTCTTCCTCCCCACCCATGCACATCAACTGAAGAAGATAAAGGACAGGTTCCTTCTGTTACCTGAGCATCTCAGTAGTAAACTTCGCCTTGGTAGGTAAGTGTTGGCCATAAATTGGGGTTTAGCTGAGAAAACCCCCTCTGGGTGTGGATCCCGGAAGTCCCCACTGCAAGCCAGCCAGCTAGAGTCCCACACGTCCTGCCTTTAAACAAAAACTGTCCCTGTCATCATGGTGTTGAATATTATATGGACAAAATAGATAAAATTTGTACCAACATTTTAAATTTAGTTAACTAGAACAGAGAGACAATGAACTGGGAAAGTTGTGGAATTAATGGAAATATACTATTTTTTTCATTTCGTAATGATATGTAGATAATAATTTTATTACTGACTGGCTTATATATTGTTAAGATAAAGAAATAAGTTGGTTTTTCATTGTGCTTTTATATTTTATTTCTTGCAAATGCTACATGTTCATTTGTCTAAAATATTAATTTGTATTTTACACTCATTTATAAATTGTAAGAGTTCTAGTTAAAAATGAACCATTCTAAAACTAAATCAGATTTTTTAAAGCTAAAAATGCCTAGTTTTAGTAGCTTTTCAACTTAACATTACATAAACTTTTTCTTTGGTTAATAAAATATAAATATTTCTCATTCACAAATGAGAAAATGTTTTCTAAGGACAAATGTCTAGTATGATAGTACTACTTGAAAGTAACACAGTTGTAAAATTATTGACAACTTTCTTTTAGGGTGCTATTCTCAGTAACTTACTACCCAATATGAGTTATGTTCTTCAAATAGTAGCCATATGCACGAATGGCTTATATGGAAAATACAGTGACCAGTTGGTTGTCGACATGCCTTCCAATGACCGTGGTAAGTGCCCGACTAATGTGGCTGTGTGTTATCTAAATCAATGATGCTAGTTTAGTTACCGGATGCCCTGGTGCTTTCAGTCTAATTTTATATCCTTTTGGCCAGAAGGCAAAATGATTTTCTTTTTAGTCTGGATCACAGGTAATTTTGTGAAACATGGAAATTATTTTTCATTCAGCATGTCTGAGACAGGACAATCGGTAAATTTATTCTGAATATTGAAATTTTCTATTTGTAAAATAAGAACAGCAAAATCTTTTGTAATGTCTCTGATGGTCATCAAATGAAAATAGCGATGTAAACATTAAAACTTTTTCTTTGAATAATAAAGATTTGGTTTCATTTGTGCTTATTTCCCTTTTCAGCACGCAAAGCATTTTGTAGTAAGTATATACGTGATGCTAGGATCATGTGAAGTACTTTGAAATATTTATACAAAGCACCTTAACAGTTTATCTTAAATATTTTTATCCACATTTTGTAATTTGGTTGGGGTGTGGGAGTGATTTCCTCTTAGTTGATTTCCCAGTACTATTTCACAAAAGCAAAACAAAAAGTTGATTCCAATTGTATTTATTTGCATGCATCTTCTCTGAGTATTATGGGAAAATCTTTTGATCTCAAAGCATATGCAATAATTAAATGAATTACTGTCACAATTTGACTATTATGCATTTACACAATTAGTCATTCTTTGTTAGTAAAAGCAGTTTTAAAGTAGCATAATGGAATTCTATATGTATTTATATATGTATATGTGTATATATGCACACATGGACACCATACATATGCATATTCATAAATATATTCAAATATACATATATACATACATGAATGTAAATTTCTTTGGTCATCCCTATCATGAGGCTACTCAATGAATTTTTACAAGTTTTTAATGGAAATGAATGGTTGCAAATTATATTAAGTATAATGTTTCCATTTTATGTGTGGATGGACAATTGATGTGTATTGACTTGCCTTGTGGTCCATATGCTACAGCATTGACTTTATCCATTCAGAATTTTTTCATTAATTATTTTGTCATAGTGTTCTTACTAGTTGAATTTTTCATTTAAAGAATATATGTCAGGGCATTAGATGTTACATTATGTATTTTTTTAAACCACAAGGTACACAACTTGCCAAGATATTTCTCAGGTAAAAAACATTGATGGCTAATGACTATTACACTGTCATGATGGCAATGTCATTATTTAATATTCCTCATGACCTGCCTCATGGTCTGGGTATAACCACCTTTCCTACTGCTTTTACTTAGCATTGTTTTTCAAAATCAGGTTGTTTTTAAACGGTATGAGAGCTCCAAGTGTTATTAAAAGGTGAGTATCAAATACCTGACTGTGGTTTCCACTGTACCATCTCCTGCTCCTCTGCTGCATGTCATCCCTCACCAAAGGTCCCCACACTGACCCACCCAGAAAATGACATCGTGAGCAGCGCAACGCTGACCGTGCTGGTCAGCATCTGTGTGAATTGATGAAATACGGCATATAAAAGTCTCCTCTGCTCCTATTGTGTGTTTTAGGATATGAGTTACATTGAATACATTTACTTGATTTTACTATCGAGGTTTCATTATACCACTCTAATTTCTGTAAATAAAACAATTACCCAGGAGTTTATAAAAAGCAATTACTGTTAGCTATTTATATTATGCTCTTTCTTACTCTATCCACTATAGCAAAATTTTAAACTTTCTGAATTTTTTTATTTTTTGAGAAGCTTATTGCATATGAAAAAATAGATCAAATGTCTATTTTCTACAGAAGTGATTTCTGCGTGATCCTTTTAGACTGAATTGATATTGGCACAAAGTACAGCATTGTATCATTTGTAGCACTTTCACATTTGTACAAAATAATGAATACTATAACTTATTTTCTATTTATTTAAAGGATCAAGACACTGATGAAGTAATGAGATGCTAGTGTGGACACAATTTAATCTCCATGAATGTCTCAGTCTTTAAAACATATTATACTGTAATGATGTTTTAGCAAAAGATAGCATTTGTTTTGATGTAATGATGCTATTAGCAGAAGATGGTATTTGATGTGATGTTTCACTGTGATATTCCTCTGCAGAGCCCAGGGTTAAAAACTTAAGTAAATTATTCTTTCAAAAACTACTTCATCAAAAGCCAATCTACCCAAAAGTTGGGTATTCCTGGGGGGGTTTTATAGAGAAAATATTAGCTTCCTTCTGATCTTAAAGGCCATAAAGGCATTTTAATTCACATGTTTTCAATTTATTATTGAACTTACATCATGTTAAATATTGTTTCTTTGGTAAACATAACACAGTACAATTCTTGACAGCAATACTCTCTAGTGGTTTAGTTTGATGGTACCTACAAGTTTGTGAATTGTGTGACTTATGTGGCTGATACAGATGTAAGTAGATTTGAGTGCTGCTTACATCATGGTTTTTATTAGTACCATTTCATCCTGTTTATCATGTTGTTTCCTTACCTTAGTAACATTGTTATATGTCCTATTGGATTAGTCTACTATATTTTGGATAAACTGTTTTCTAAATATTGTACTGTTTATTGCTTTGGTTAAAGAGAACTGAAGGAGGTCATTTATAATTGTCCTTATTCTTTCATTCATAGATTTCAAATATTTTAATCAATATCTGTGAAGGAAACCTCAATCATCCAAATTGTGCATTGTCCAAACTTTGGCCAATTTCTTAAGTTATTGCTTGTGCATTGATTATATTTTGTGTACAACAGTATCACCATATACAACTGTTCATATGTTATGAACTGCTATTTTAAAATGAGTGCATAAATTCATATTCATAGACAAAATTTGTCAAGGAAACCTTTTTAACATTGAACAGAAAGTACATTCTTTTCAAATACTTTGTAGAAAATTAAATTTATGAATAAGTAATTCATAAACATATTTATTTCATTTTAACTGATATAATTGTGTTTATTTCTTGTCTATAATGTAGAACTAATTATTATACAGTTATAGAGACATTATTTAGGTGCATGTTTTATGGCCTTGGTAATTATGTGTTCAATTTAAATGCACGATGAATTAAATCAGCACAGTTTTTTGTTATTGTGTGCTTTTTAGTTGTGGAACAATTGTCTTTGTTAAATCACTCTACCTTTGTCCTTATCCAGCCTGTGCCATCCTATGCTGTGGGTGTTATTATATAATATACATAATCAGAGTTTGAAAAGATTGCAGTCCCTGTTGCTTTGACCATTTGCACTGTGAACCTTGGCTTACCTTCAAACAATTAAATAAGTCTTGCTAGCCAACCTACATTAGTGGTGCTTTTTTGTGTTATGGAATACTAATGTGCTACCAACATGCTCTTTTAGAAAAATTAGCATTGCAAGTGCCAAAACCAAAAGTAGAATGAGTTGAGAGCTTTTGTTCAGTTATCACACAAATATGAATTCCAAGTGTTCACTCACAAAAAAAAGTCTTGATGGTTGGACTCTTACAGCCTCCATGGAGTTTATCTTGATGAAGTGAGAAGATTCTGGAAACTAATGTAGTTTTTGCACTATTATGTATGATTGTAGTGCCTGAATCAGACCAGTGGCTATTAAAACATCAGTTATTATTTTTGAGGAAACAACAGGCCAAAGGGTACCCAACATGAGACCTTGTATCAATCTCCAGAGTTTGACCTTGGCTGCTATGAATTCTCAGACTCATAAGTAACTTATTCGTCTTTAGGATGATAGAAACTGTCTTCCAAAATTATTTTATTTAAAAACTGTTCTGAAGAGACTCAGCCAAAGTCTTCTGGGTTAGAGGGGGTGTTGAAGTGTTGCCGGCAACCCTATATTCAGTCAATTCAAATGATCTGTTAGGAAACCAGAATTAAGAACCTCAAAGTGGGTATGTACTTACCAATATGAAGGCCCAAACTTGGGGAATTCACCCAGGAAAGTGCCGCAAAACAAGGAGGGATCAAAGATCTACTTGGGTTCACATATTCTGCTTCTAGGGCCCAAAGGGGCCCAAAGAGAACCTCTTACTTCTTTTTCTTTTTTTTTAATTGATGTTCAGGTACAGTTGTCTCCATTTCCCCCCCATCACTCTCCCCCACCCCAGCCATCCCCAATTCCCACCTTTGATCTTGCCCCCCTTTGGCTTTGTCCATGTGTCCTTTATACATGTTCCTTGACAACCCTTCTCTGTTTTCACCCCATTATCCCCTCCCGTCTTCCTTCTGGTTACTGTCAGCTTGTTCTTAATTTCAATGTCTCTGGTTATATTTTGCTTGCGTGTTTGTTTTGTTGATTAGATTCCACTTATAGGTAAGATCACATGATATTTGTCTTTTACCAGCTGGCTTATTTCACTTACATATGTTTGGGTAAAATCATGTATTTTAACCTACTAGGAACCATCATCCATGTAGTTAATTTATGCTCTGGAAAAAAGATAAAAATAAATGCAATTAACACAGAGAATAGTGAAAGAGAAGGAAATCAGTCCTCAATGTGATCTGTATGTATATCCTTCCCCAACGCTGAGAATTACTAAGAAAGTTACCTTTATCCATTACAAGTATAGAGTTAAGTGAAGTTAGACCTTTGTTGTTCTAATTTATAACTCTTCCTTAAGCATGTGGAAGAGAACAGACTGTCTTTGAGACTTTTTTTCCTAGCTGCTTAACAGAGAAACATCTACGGCACAGGTGGCAAACACAAGGCCCACGGGCCAAATCCGGCCCTCCACCTGCTTTTATCCAGCTGGCAGCTTGTTTCTACCCTGAGGCAGCACCGAGTTCCTTGCCCCTAGTTAAGGAGTAGTTACATTCACACAGTCCTAAAACTACATTCGGCCCTTTGAAGGCAACCGAGAGGCTGATGTGGCATCTGGTGAACATGAGTTTGACACCCCTGATCTACAGTATAACATATGTATCAGCAACAAGTATTTGATTATGATTTGTGCTTATTAACATTAGAGTATTTTGAAAGTACATGAAAAGGAGTGATCACATTTGAAAGCATTGCCAGTAAAATTATGTATTGTCTCCCATGCTGAATTTAAAGACTTTTATATGCATAACTTTCTCAAATTGTGGTTTTTAGAAAGTCATATTGAAGGTTGTTATTTTTCTCTCTCAATTTTAGTTGCATCCCACTTTAAAATTCACATACAGTATTCCCTGGTTTCCTTGGAGGTTATAGAGACACAATTGTTCCAGACTATTGAAATCACTTTAATTTTGTAACCTGAGGAATAAAGATCATGAAAAACATGTTGGGAAAAAGGTTTTGTAGAGACAAAAATTGAAAAAGGAAAACCGCAATAACCCAAATAAGAGTTTCCAAACAACTTCATGGTCAATTTTAACAAGAAAAAAATAATAATTGAGAGTTAAAATGTAAGGCTGATTGTTTTCAATGAATATTTTCATTTTTACAGCACAGAAAATTGTTCAGGGTAAGTAACTTTGAATAGCTAAGTAGTGAAGAATATTAATATTATCTGAATCCTTCTGGAATTCATAAATATCACTGTATATGATGGTTTTACATTTCCTTTCTTTTCTTTTTTACATTTTATTATTTATCCTTTTTCTTTGTTGTTGTTCAAGTACAGTTTTCTGCCTTTTCCTCCCACCCCTCCTGGTTTTACATTTCTGAACACCTAACAATTTCCTGATAAAAATAGACTCAAGGAAGTCTATGTTATAAAACAGGCCTGGGTTTGATGAACTTTTATTGTTAGATAAGTTATGCCTTTGAAAATTTTATAGAATATGCATTTCCTTTGAGGATATGCAGAAACATAAAACAGAACATAAACATCATTGGGATAGTAAAGAGAGTACGCTTTGGCAATGGGTTCAGATTCTATAAAATAATAGCAGTAAGTAGAACATCATTGGAATAATGCTCATGCCCTCACAGTTGGCCTGTCTCCTCTCTCCCAGATGACTTAGGCAGCTCAGATGGCAAGTGAGCAGAAATCCTCCTCTACCCCTTGTTGGAGAGAGAGAACCAGCTTCTAACGTCTTCTAATATTTACTTCTTTTAGGATTAACATACCCATGTATTAGAAATACACTGCTTCTAGTCAGTTGTGAGCACAGACTTGAATGATCCTGGTCATTACATTCTTTGCATAGACATCATTAGCTGAGTTTGCCTGGAATGAGGAAGGGAACACCAGTCCAGCCTGGGGCTGCTAGAAAACACTCTCCATTTTACCTGGGGCAGCACCCCGTGTGCAAGTAGGTATGAACCCAAATCTGAAGAATTATTTGACCCTCAGTCAGAAGAGCAATTTAAGGAATAGCAGCTGAATAAGAAAGTAAATCTTGTCACTTCTCCTCAAAACCCCTGGCATTTCCCAACTATGCTGTTATCAGCTCTGCTAAGGTTGAAAGCACATCTGCACTGATGAAAAATTATTTGATTTTTTATGCTCAGTAATATTAGCCTCACTGGCCCCCTTTTTGGGAAGGCAGTTGGAGCAGAGGATAGAGATGAAAGCTTTGAATGCAGTTTCATACCAGTTATGTGTCGTTGTCTTATACCGTGTTCAGTATTGTTCGAAACTGATACTCAAATTTTTTATTTTGAGAGATTTTGTAGTTTCAAAGCTAACAGTCTTTTTTTTTTCTTTTTCCTTTTTCCAACCAAAGGTAAACTCACAAGGCTGAGATTGCTGAATATAAATTTTAATAATTTTATTTTTGATTTTGTAGAACTTGACCTTTTTCCTGAATTAATTGGAACTGAAGAAATAATCAAGGTATCATAGCTATATTTTATATTCAAATGTTCCAAGATTTAAAAGTTTATTTTGAATTATTGGTTAAGTTTCAGATAGTGTGTTAATAAAACTTTAGGTTGCATCATTCATTGTAGGGTTAGCTGCTGAGCTTAATAAATAGTCATGTAACTGATATACATAATTCTTATCTGAAGAAATTAGAAGGCACTTTAATTAGTATAGTAAAAATAACAGAGATACAAAAGTTTTGGTGATAATGAAAAATGAATTTAAAAATAATTATAAGTTAAAACAGTAGCTATAAATCAGAAATTATTGAGTCAAATTTTTCTAAAACAGTAAAATAATGTTTAACCAATTCTTAATATTGCTATAGTTTACTTGTAACTAGCTTAACCAGTGGTTGATAGATTGATGATAATATGAGTCAAAATATAAATTGAATATATTTTTGCACATTTAATTAGAATATTTGTGTTTTGACTCTTCAGATGATGTGTCTGCTGCTGGCATAATGTTCTTCATGCCAAGGGGTAATTAACAATGTCTACAAATTTAAACATTGTCTTAACTTTTAGAAAGAGGCAAATTGACTGATATATCTTATATTTAATCTTAAACCCAAATGTACTATTCATCTAAACCGAGGTTATATGTTTAAATCCGGGCACTATTGTTAATGTAGTGTGAATATGCACATATATGTATATGAGCTCATAAAGTGTGATAACTGATGCCACTATGTAGTAATAAATAGCAGTCAGGTTGTGTTTTTGCATATATAATTACCTCAATAGTTTATATAACTTACAGCTATTCTTTCTTACAAAGGATTATTTTACCAAAATAACTGGTTCACTTCTCACTGGTGTGAGTGTGTATGCATGCTTGTGTGCCGATGCCGATGGATATGTATGTGCCTATAAAACTATCACCAAAATCAAAAGAAGGGAAAATATTATTTTCACACTGTAAATTCAAATCTTTAGTGTCGTAGTCTATTTCACTATAGTAAAATACCATAAGCGGGATAGCTTATAAACAACAGAAATTTCTTTCTCACAGTTCCAGGGTCTGAGAGTCTGAGATTAAGGTGCCAACATGGTCAGGTTCTGGTAAGGGCCTTCTTCTGGGCAAACTGCTGACTTCTCCTTGTGTCTTCACATGGCAGAGCAGAGCAGAAGCAGCAAGACTCTCGAGACTCTTGTAACGGCTCTAATCCCATTCATGGGGGCTCCACTCTTATGACCTCATCTAACCTCAGTTGCCTCCCAAGGACCCGCATCTCCTAATACCATCACAGCGGGAGGGTAGGATTTCAGCAGATGACTTTGGGGGGACACATTCAGTTCACAGAGCTATTCACTTTTATTGATTCAGGCAGGAATGAATGGTAGAGGTTGACAAATATCTGGAATGTATTTGTAATGGGTTTAAGCCTGAATATGGAAGTGAATAGTTTAGGGATGTTTCTCAGATCCTCTTCAAATAGAATTGCATGACTTTGAAAGACAAAGTATCTCTAGCATAATCAAGTCTTCACAATAATTTTTTTTAAGTGTGACACAGGTCAAAACCATATAATGGAAGAGAGATTCACAATAACTCCATAAGAATTTATAGGATGAAATATTCATTAGAATATTTATGGTTTCAGATATGTATGGAATAATCATAGAGCATGGGAGAAATAGTCTTGAAATGTTGACAAGAGGCAGTGTGACCTCATAGAGATTGGCAAGATTTGATGGGTAGGATTAAGAAATGATCCATTACCTTCATCAGATTCCAAGAGGTATTTAAATTTCACAAAGTCCAAATTCTGCTAGAAAAGAAACAGAGTTTGTATGTGTGTGTGTGGATTCATGTGTGTATAATATTTTCTTCCCATTTAACAGAATAAAAGGTGTGTGGCATTGCATTTATAGAAAAAGCTTATAGAAATGGTAGGAAGATAATAAAGTGTGTCTGTGTGGGAAAATAAGCAAAGAACAAGAGAAGCAATATTGTTTTGAGATTTGATAGAAATTGCTAGATTATGTAGAGAATACAAATGATGTCTTTGGGGAACTTCAAATGTGAAGGGGAGGAATAATAACTAGAAGCTGAATTAGAGATTTTCCTTTATGTTCCTTTTAAATAGGAGAGATTTATTTCATTTAGGCTAAGAATGATCCATATGAGAAACAAAATTGAAAACACAAAATAGAGGGAAACAAACACAGATGTAAAAAAGTAGAAAGGAAGTGAAACAACAACTCTTCAGTTGCAACCAGATGAGAGGGTAGAGCTGGCTGCTTCCTGTCTATGATGTTTTAATATTAAGAGGAGGTGTGTTTTTGTCTATGGTTTCCATTTTCTCTGTAAACAGTAAGGTCATCTGCTTAAAATGAGAGGAGAGGAGAGAAAAATGGAGGTTTGAACAGGGCAGAAAAAAGTCTGAAAGTGTCTTGGAAGAGGGTAAGGGTATGGAGTGATACCAGAAAACTAGGCACAAATCCATATTTTCAAATATGAGGAAGACTTCAGAAGTCCATACTGGTACACTTAACATTGATCCTCAGCAAAACTGTCAGATTATAAAATGAATTTTTGAGAAATTCTAGGGAAACAAGAGATTCCAACAAATTTTTCTTGAGAGCAAGTCAAGGCAACTGACTATTTTTTAGTAAATAGTAGGAAATATTTAGTAAAATACTTAGTAAACTAGTAAATATGATTTACTATTTTTTAAAGTTTGGAACCTTAGAGACTAAGTCAGTATTTTACCTGGGAAATTATTTGGTAAAATCACTTGGGTTGTCCTTATGAACAAGAAAGATATCAAACAGAATGCAAAATTTCATGAAGAAATAATGAATGATAGTGAGGGAATTTGTCTAGGGAATCTAAGAGAATATTCACTTTTAGCATCAGTACAATCTAGATCATTAAAGGCGACACATTTATCAGAGTTGTCACGTATGCCTTAGAAACTACTTAAAGAAATGAAATATTTAAGCTCTGGATAATTAAGCTTGAGACTTGTTTCATACAATTCAGCTTTTCATGTGTAAGAGACACATGATTATGAGCACACATGGTTTAATACTTAGATTATATCTACTGATATTGGTCAAGTTCTACTGATTAATTTGTACTCTGTCACTTTTTTCTTATTTTAAGGGCCATGGCCCTAAAAGATTTAATAGATAACAGTGCTAGCAAACTGACAAAATCTTGTCCCGTCTTGCCTTGACCAGTGTGGCTCAGTGGGTTGGGCATCATCCCGCAAATCAAAATGTCACTAGTTCTATTCCCAGTCGGGACACATGCCTGGGTTGTGGATTCAATCCCATTTTGGGTGTGTTCAAGAGGCAACCGATTGATGTTTCTCTCCCTTTCTCCCTCCCTTTCCCTCTCTCTAAAACTAATTAAATAAAATATTTTCAAAAAGTTATGTCCTGAGTGGACTAAAAATATCATACCCTGATACCTTTGGCAATTTAGTTTTCTAAATATACAATTAGACATATTATAACACGAACAGTTTTTTTAAAAAAGACAAATCAGTACCAGAAAGTATGAGTTTTAGTTGACCTCTAGCCAGATCATTCCTGGGCCACACAGTGACGAAGTGTTCATGAAAGACTGGGTCACCTGAACTGTGTTTCTAAAGGAAACACGGAATTAAATAACTAGTACTCGAAGTATATTTTGACAGGTTGTCTTTAAAATGTCTACCTAAGCCATAAGTGGGAAGAATTTAAAACAAAATGCAAGACAATAAATAAAAACCTCTTAGGATAGCTTAAAAGTTGTGATTTATTCTAAATACATACAAAAATATGCTGAATATGCATTAATTCAGCCTTTGAAATGAGTTGTTTTATTGACATTTCATATGATAATAAGCTAATTGCTAGTTAGCTTCTAGCTTGTTGTTGGATGACCTGAAGAGAGAAACATAAAAACAAGAAAATAATACTATGTTAAATAACACTCCCAGTAAATAAATGCAGCTACAATATGTCTTCCTTTCAAAGCTCTGATATCTATTAATTTAATTATTTCATTTCATAGCATTAAAATAAAGGCAGCCATAAATAGTATGTTTTCATTAAGTCTAATTACTTTCTAGAAGATGGATAATGAAGGTTATAGGATAGAGGTATGCCTTCAATGGAATGATGCTTTATGAAGGTTAATAGTATAATACAGTATAAGGTATTATCGAGATTTAGTTTTTCTCTTATTTCTTTATGTTCCATTAAATCTTGTTTGCTTTTTAAAGGAGGAAGAAGAGGAAAAAGACATTGAAGAAGACACTCTTGTGAATCCTGGCAGAGACAGTGCCACGAACCAAATAAGAAGAAAGGAACCTCAGATTTCCACCACAACAAACTACAATGACGTAGGGACTCAATACTATGAGGCCAAGACTAACCGACCCCCAACAACAGGAAGTGAATTCTCTGGAAAGGGTGATATTCCCAACATGTCTTTAGATACTACTTCCCAACCAGTCACTGAATTAGCCCCAGAAAAAGACGTTTCTTTGACTTCACAGACCGTGACCAATCTGCCACCTCATACTCTGGAAGGCACTTCAGCCTCTAAAACTGTTCTTATATTTCCACAGATGAACTTGTCTGGGACTGTGGAATCCTTAAGCACAGTTTCTATAACAGAATTTCAAGAGGTATCTACTGATATCAGTGATGAAGAGCGTTTATTGACCAATTTTAAGCTCGATACGGGAGCTGATGATTCCTCAGGCTCCAGTCCTACAACTACTGCTGTGCCCTTCATCTCTGGGACTATATCCCACGAGTATGTATTTTCTTCAGAAAACCCAGAGGGAATCACGTATGGTGTCCTGACACCAGAATCTATGAGAAATGTTTCAGAAGATTCAGCCTCATCAGGTTCAGAAGACTCTCTAAAGGATCCTTTCATTGATGGAAGTGTGTGGTTTCCTAGCTCTACAGATGTGAGGACACAGCCCGATGTTGGATCAGGTAGAGAGGACTTTCTCCAGACTAATCACACCGAGATACATAGTGACCGATCTGAGAAGACAACGGAGTCCTCTTCTCCAGGCCCACAAGTGTCACAAGGTCCCTCAGCCACAGATATGGAAATGCCACATTATTCTTCCTTTGCCTACTTCCCAACTGAGGTAACACCACATGCTTTTACTCCATCCTCCAAACAGCACGGTTCAGTCCCCACTGTCAACGTGGCACACTCGCAGACAACTCAACCAGTATACAACGGTGAGACACCTCTTCAACATTCCTCCAGTAGTGAAGTCTTTCCTCTAGTCACCCCTTTGTTGCTTGACAGTCAGATTCTCAACACTCCCGCTGCCGCTTCAAGTAGTGATTTGGCCTTGCATGCTACGCCTGTATTTCCCAGTGTCGATGTATCATTTGAATCCATCCTGTCTTCCTATGATGGCACAACTCTGCTTCCATTCTCCTCTGCTTCCTCCAGTAGTGAATTGTTTCGCCATCTGTATACAGTTTCTCAAATCCTTCCACAAGTTACTTCTGCTGAGGAGATTGATAAGGTGTCCCTGCATGCTTCTCTGCCAGTGGCTGGGGGTGAGGTACGATTAGAGCCCAGCCTTGCTCAATATTCCGAGGTGGTGTCACATCAGACCATGACTCGTGCTGCTTCAGAGACTCTGGAATTTGGTGGTAGTGGAGCTGGTGTCCTTCATAAAGCGCATGTGTTTTCTCAAGTTGAGCCACCCAGCAGTGATGTCATGACGCATGCACGCTCTTCAGGGCCTGAACCTTCCTATGCATTATCTGATAATGCAGCCTCCCAACCCCTCCTCACTGTTTCTTACAGTTCTGCAGTACCTGTGCATGACTCTGTCAATATGTCTCATCAGGGTTCCTTATTTAGCAGCCCTGGCCACATACCGATGCCTCGGTCTTCGTTAATAACACCAACCGCCTCATGGCTGCAGCCTACTCATGGCCTCTCTGGTGATGGGGAGTGGTCTGGAACCTCCTCTGATAGTGAATTTCTTTTACCTGACACAGATGGTCTGACAGCCCTTAACATTTCTTCACCTGTTTCTGTAGCTGAATTTACATATCCCACATCTGTGTTGGGTAATGATAATAAGCTGCTTTCCCAAAGTGACATAGTAGATGGAAACCAAACTGAACTGCACACTTCTTCTTTCAGTGAGATGGGTTACCATTCTGAAAGCACAGTCGTGCCCAGCCTGTACAATAATGTAAATGGGTTGAATGCATCTTTACAAGAATCCCCAGTTTCCATTCCTAATTCAAAGGACATTCCTCCAGGCTCTCTTGCTTATACTAGCAATAAGCCTTTTGATCATGAGGTTAGTCAAGTTCCAGAAAGTAAGTTTTCAGTTCAGCCTACACACTCTCTATCGCAAGCATCTGGTGATACTTCTCTTAAACGTGTACTTAATGTAAACTCAGAGTCAGCATCCTCTGACCCTGCTTCTAGTGAAATGTTATCTCCTTCAACTCAACTCTTATTTTATGAGGCCTCAGCTTCTTTTAACACTGAACTAGTATTGCTGCAACCTTCTTTTCAGGCTTCTGATGTTGACACATTGCTTAAAACTGCTCTTCCGACTGTACCTAGTGATCCAATATTGGTTGAAACCCCCAAGGGTGATCAAATTAGCCCTACGGTATTGCATCCTATGGCAGCAAAATCTGCTTCAAGTGGAAACATGCTGCACTCTACACCTGTACCAGTTTTTGATGTATCGCCAGCTTCTAATATGCCTGCTTCTTCACTTCAAGGTTTAACCATTTCTTATGCAAATAAGAAATATTTTGAGCAAGTTTTGCTTAAACGTAAAGGTTCCCAGCAAGTGGTGCCTTCATTGTTCAGTAATGATAAGTTGTTCCAAACTGCCAGTTTGGAGGTTAACCATGCGGTTCCCTCAAAAGGAAGGCAAGTATTTGCTACTCCTGCTTTTTCTGTGGATGGACCTCTGAATACACCTATAAATGAGCTTGTGTATTCTGATGAAGTTTTTACTTCCACCAAGGGTTTCATTGCCAAGGAGGTACTGGCTGGTATTCCAACAATTGTTTCTGATACACTTGTGACTGCTGATCATTCTATTCCTGTAGGAAATGTGTATGATTCCATTACAGCTCTTTCTCCCAACAAAGATGGCTCTGTTAACACAACCAAGTTGCTGTTTCCTCCTAAAACAACTTCTGAGCTGACTCATAGTGCCAGATCTGATGCTGAGTTAGTGGGTGGTGATGACGATGATGTTACTGATGATTATGATGATGATGATGATGGTGACAGAGATAGAGATGGTTTCTCTGTAAATAAGTGTATGGCATGCTCCTCCTATAGAGAATCCCAGGAAAAGGTAATGAATGATTCAGACCCCCAGGAAAACAATCTCGTGGATCAGAATAACCCAATCTCATATTCACTATCTGAGAAATCTGAAGAAGAAAATAAAGTCACAGGTGTGCCCTCAGAAAGTCAGACTGATATGGGCGGAAGCCCTAATAAATCACCATTAACAAACGTGCTCCCCAGAAGGCCCAGTGATGGAACACAGGACAATGACGTTCAGACTGGTGTCCTGCTTGCTTTCACCCCAGAATCTAAAGCATGGGCAGTTCTTACAAGTGATGAAGAGAGTGGATCAGGGCAAAGTCCCTCAGATAGCCTCAATGACAACGAGACTTCCACAGATTTCAGTTTTCCAGATGTCAATGAAAGAGATGTTGACAGGGTCCTGGAAGCGGGTCACTCAGAAATAACTCCTGGGTCCCCAGAGTCCTCCACACCGACTGTTACTAGCAGGCACTCAGAAGTGTTCAACATTTCAGAGGCAGGTTAGTTATGGATCAAAGGGATAGACTGAGGTGTGATGGTCTTCATTCTCAAAAAATAGAAAACTCACAAAAAGAAATTTGGTAAAACAGCACATCAATTTTTTAATCGAAACATCAAATCAGTTTACATTTTTAAAGTATGATTTTATTCATTACTTCAAACAAATGCTAAATATGCTTTTTTGTTTTTTATTAAAGTGTTGTTGACATACTGTGTTGTATGTTTCAGGTGTACAACATAGTGATTTGACATTTATGTACCTCACCATGTGATCATCATGACAAGTCTATTATTCGTCCATCACTGTGCAATGTTATTACAATATTTCCTGTGTTGTACACACATCCCTGTGCCTTATTTATTTTATAAGTGGAAGGCTGTCCCTCTTACTGCCCTTCACCTTTCTCATCCATCTTTCCATCCCCCTCCTCTCTGGCAGCCATAAATTTGTTCTCTGAGTCTACGAGAAAAAGTTCTGTTCTGTTTGTTTTGGTCTTTAATTCTCTGCGAAAGAGATAAAGTGATGTATATTTATTGTCAATTTTTCATATTCTACAAGATGCCTGTTATATGTGGGAGCAATTATATGTTTTTAATACAGTTTTAGTATACTGCTTTTTAAGTGATAGATTGGAGGGTGTTTTTTAGATTGCTTTAATTTTCATATTTACTCATGCTCTAAAATAAGTTGTAAACCAAGTCTATTAAATTGTAAAATGAATTATGTTTTGAGAGTTATATGATATAAGCTCCTCTCTGTACTCTGCCCCATGAAAAGGAATTACATAACTTGTACTGCGTAGCTTGGGGAGCTTTAAAAAAGGTTCTGTTACTAAGTTTGGAGAGTGAATGGTAAGATTTTCTTTAAACAAGGTTTTAATTTTTAAAAATTGTGCTTGATTGCCTTAATGCTACCTAAAGAGGGCGGTATAAACTAACAAAACACAGTGTACTCTGTACTCGTTACACCTTTCTGAGAAGTTAAATAACGGGCGTTAACGTGCAGTGTATGTATAGGTATTATATGACAAAATGTAAAACACTAGAACATTTTCTGTAGAAAGGCATTTCATTTATTAATGTATTTTATGCAAATTAGTTTATTGGCCAGACGTGTCTTAGAGCACATTACTGACAATATATATAACACAGATGTTTGCTTTAAATGCCAAAGGAAAGAGAAATTCAATACCATTAAGCATATAAAATACTAGATAATTTTATCAAATTGATCGTAAGAATTTTATAATTTTTTTAAGTTTAATTTTAAGGCATTTTAAATTTAAAATGAAAATATTTAAATCTTAATACTAAGTTAAAGGACAGGCTAAAGTACCATCTTGCATTATTTTTCCATAAAGGCGAATATTAGTCATCCAAAACATAGGCACTAATCTCAGGATATTTTCTCTCTTTTGTGATTTATTTCCCTTCAATTAATTGTAGATTTTTCTTTCAATACAGCAACAATGAAAAGTTTGTACATTTTAATAGAGATATTGTCCTAAGTATTCTGACTTGATACTATTTAACATTGCATTCCAGTTTAAAAATTTAAACTTTATATAAGAATAAATAATGAACCAATAGGTCACCATATTCACTAGGAATGATAATATATATAAATTTTTCGTGAAAATGAAAAAAAATATTTTTTCATTCCAATTGTAATACTTTTTTAAAAATGTTTTCTTGGATTTCTTTTAAAGGAAAATATTAGGAATCCACCTATGTTTCTATCTTACTGGGCAGTGACATTAGTGAGATGTTCTTGCTAGATTGTACTTTTATAGGGAGACAATATATATAGGAGAACACCAAACCTAGAATTATTGACTAAAGTTTAGCAATTTCTCTTCAATAAATCTTATTTGATTTAATTGAGAGTATATTCTCCCACTGATGCGGAGGAAACAATATGAATATTACATCCAATATCATCAAGTAACTTAATTTATGACTTAAATGAGATAAAACAAGATTAGGGGAGTGATGGCCTGTTGTTAATTCTCTGTCTGTAAAAATATCATACACAATATGGCATCAAATAACTGAATATGCCACTTTATCAAACGTATATGAACTAAGTCTGAAACTTATAATTTGATTATGTATTTTTAAAATGTAAAGTAACTTATAAGACATGTTCATCAAATAATATAGGCAAGCCAAACCTGAGTGTCGCAATGTATGACTCCGTACACCGAGACCCAGAGACACTGGATTGCTTGGTCCAGGTAGTTAGGGCATTAATAGAAAAGTGAGACTGGAAGCCTGGGTTGTTTTTTTATTTTATTTTATTTTATTTTATTTTTAGTTTGAAGCAGAAGTAATTATTTTATTTATTTTAAAACCCCTTATCCCAGTTCAGTTTTATTTTTATTTTTATTTATTTTTAAAATTTTTATTGTTATTCAACTACAGTTGTCTGCATTTTCTCCATCCCTCCACCCCACCCCAGCCGAAGCCTGGGTTGTTGATGTTTGTTTCTTAGCACTAGGCTTTCAAGATTGTAGACATTAACATATGTATATAATGCTTAATTTGTAATACCAAAATTATACTGTTTTATTCTGAAAACATACTTTAAGGTATTAATCTTAGATCTTTATTTTCCAATTGTCTATTAGTAGATTCTTATCATTTAGTTAACTCACATATACTACTGAGACATATAAAAATAAATATTTTAGTCTCAACTAATGGATATAAAAATCAAGACAACTAGTTGTCATTAGAATATTCAAAGCAATTAGTCAATTGTGTGCATTTTCATATAGTACCCTATCTGGAATAAAAGGACTAGGTTTCATAACATGTAATTACCATGTATTTATCACTCTGTCTTCTCAATTGAAAGGTTTATTTTATTTTTTCAGATTTTTAATTTTATCTTATTTTTATTTTTTATTGTTATTCAGTTATGGTTGTCCCCATTTTTCCCCCTTTACTCTCCCCTTCCCTACCCACCCCCACCTCCCACAGTCAATCCTCCCCCCACCCTGTTGTCTTTGTCCGTGTGTCCTTTCTACATGTTCTGTGATGACCCTTCCCCTTCTTTCCCCCGTTACCCTCCTCCCCACGCCCCTCTGGTCACTGTTAGTTTGTTCTTTATTTCCATGTCTCTGGTTTATTTTTTAATTAAACATCCCAGGAAACTTAAGAGAAAGTGTTTATACAAAACTATATGTGTTCACAAGTGTGTGTATGTAGTGTATATAGTATATACGGTAATTTGTTACATATTTTATATGTTATATCTTATATAGCATTTATATGATCAGACCTATCTCATACATATGTATGCACATCTAAAATGAGATATTTATGTATCTACATATACTTATATACATATTGTTATGAATATTTGTAGCCATTGAAGACCTGTGTAATTATATAAGCTAGTTTTATATGTAAATTATTATACAGCATTGGTTCTCAAACTTGAATGTGAACCAGAATCACCTGGAGGACTTGCTAAAACAGATTTCTGGGCCTTACCCACAGACTTTCTTTTTAAACTATGTGTATTGATTTTTAGAGAGAGAGGGAAAGAGAGAGAGAAACATTGACTCATTTTACTTGTTTATGCATTTGCATTGTTGAATCTTGTATGTGCCCTGACCAGGGATCTAAGCCGCAACGTTGGGTTATGGGGACGATGCTCCAACCAACTGAGATACCTGGCCAAGGCCTCACAGAGTTTCTGAGTCGGCAAATTTGGGTAGTTGGGACAAGCCCAAAATTTGCATTTTTAACAAGTTCCAGGTGAAGCCAATGCTACTATTCTGGTGACTGCACTTTAAGAATGGCTGATACAGATGATAATATTAGGTATTAGGTACCAGGGACTTTGCTAAATGGATGATTTGGTTTATTCCCCACAGACTTTCTATTTAGATAGATTGGTTACAGGAGAAAAAATGTGAAGACAATTATGTGTAAAAGAAGGTGCTTTTGTAAATTTCATAAAGAAATTTTCAATGCATTCACCATCAAATTAATTAGTTTTCTAGATGAACCTCACCATAAGACATAATTACCAGAGCACATGATTAACAAAATAAAAACTAAATTTGGGCTTCTGTCACAAGAATATTAATTACAGCTTAGGTGTCAGCTGACTTAGACTATTTCCACTTTTCAGTTTCATGATTTTTAGGCACATCTTTGAATTCTACATTTTTCTAGCTAATGCTTCCATAGTTACAAGAACAAACATTTTGAGAAATTTGAGTGACGTTTATATGCCTTTGACCTATATGAGTAAATGAAGTTATTGGCTGTTTTTACGCTATCAAGTTACAGAAGGAAGCTATTGTTTTAAATCTTAAGTTCTCTGCAGTAGATAATGCTCCATTTATGAATTTATGTTACTCTAAAAATATTTAAAATTCAATTGAATCCTTTTGTCTCATATCATTAATAGTAAGGTACTTAGTATAACAGCACCAAATGTGCCATTTGTGGAGGAAGCAATGCAGACTCTCACAGAGAATTTAAATGCAGTTCTTTGAAAACTTCTCCAGGTGGACAGGTAGTGGTGTCAGCAGCATCATGGCAGAGAAGTTCTAATATTCAGGCCCCTTCGTTTCCCACTGCACACACCTCAAAATGGATGGAAGGTGGTGACTGGCCACTGACTCCCAGTGGTTGTGAAACTCTTTCAGCAGCTGGGAAGGATAGCTCCGGAAGCTGTGATTTTGAAAGTGCTAGAACAATAGCACACCTGCTTGGTCACAATAAGTAGTCTTTTGTTGTCATTTAAAATGAACCCAAGGAGAGAATTTAGCCTTTTTCATGATTCACATTTGCATATTTGAAAAGAATTCCTTAGATCTACATAGTGCTTCAATTCTTGTGCAGTAGTATTTTTATTTTTATTTTTGATACAAAAAAAGTTGGTAAGGACATTGAAAATAACATTTTTAAAGCATCCCACATTTATTTTTTGTTTTTATTTTTTCTTAATTTATTTTTATTAGATTTTTATCCATTACCTTTTATACCCCCATACCCTCTTCCACCCCTACCCATTCTCTCCCCTCCACAATCACCACACTGTGGTGCATGTCCATAAGTTCTTTTTCCTTTTTTGTTCAATCTGCGTGCCCACCCCCAACCCCAGAGCTGTCAGCTGGGTCTCAATCTATGAGTCTGTCTCTATTTGCTTGTTAGTTTAGTTTGTTCATTAGATTCCACATATGAGTGAAAGCATATGGTATTTGTATCTCTGAGTGGCTTATTTCAGTTAGCATAATGCATCCTACATTTAAATTTTAAAGTCTGCTGATTATCTTAATTAAGGGTTATCTTACTGTAAGAAGGGTTATCCTAAGATTCTCTTTCAATGAAATTATTAACTGCTCCTAATTATTTACCTGATTGCAGGCTTTAAAATAATTCCTTTAAAGTTATGTTTGGAAAATCAAGATTTTATATGGTGATTCAGTAAGTAGCACTGTTTTCCTGATTGTTTTATTTAAACACTGGGTGGTTTTCTTACTTTAACACTTCCATTTCCCTTTTAACAACCTTTTCAAGTCAGTATTGTGCTCATTCCTTGCCACAACTCCCCTACCTGGGTGCGAATCTCTGTTAGGATGTTATAGGTCGTCGGCTCTGATGACCCGCCTTATTTTTAAATTTTGTTTTACTTAAATACACTTATAATCATAGACATTCTTTGCATCTTAGAGTCAAAATTTTAAAGGTAGGCAACAGAGATGAAGATTGCAATTATTTGGTTGAAAAATATTGTAACTTAAAGTTTAAATATCAACTCTCTCCATTTTCTCCAACACAGAGGCCAGTAATAGTAGCCACGAGTCTCGTGTTGGTCTAGCTGAGGGGCTGGAGTCCGAGAAGAAGGCAGTGATACCCCTCGTGGTCGTGTCAGCCCTGACGTTCATCTGTCTAGCGGTTCTTGTGGGTATTCTCATCTACTGGAGGTAAGTCGAGTGTTTGTTTTGGAAATGTATTTCATAAAGCTCAGATTTTTGCCTGTTTTATACTTGAAAGTTCTTCAAAGCATATTCAAAATTCCTTTTCCTTGAGAGCTACCCTTAATTTATCCAGGCCACTATGAATAGGCGAATCTTTGAATCCAGAGACACAGTGATAAAAGATTTGATTGTTCTTCATACTTAAGTCAAACAATTGAAGGTAAAATGCAGGACCTTTGGTTTCAGTTAAGTAATACAGTATTTTGATAGTTGTACTTTCATACTAACCCAACATTCAAACCCTGTCATAATATTAATATGAATCTAAGCATCTCAGATTCAATGCTGCCACTGTTATAATTTCAAAAGTTATCATTTAGCAAAATATAAATTTTTAATCTTCATTTGAGGACATGTTTATTGATTTTTAGAGAAAAAGGGCAGGAAAGAGAAATATCAATCAGTTGCCTCCTTTATGTGCCTCAACTGGGGATTGAATCCACAACCTAGGTATGTGCCCTGACTGGGAATCAAACCCACAACCGTTTGCGGTGTACAGAACGACGCTCCAGCAACTGAGCCACCCGGCTAGGGCAGGAACAATGGAGCCACACGACCAGGGCAGGAAAACATAATTATTGATATAGTAAAAATAATTTTGCAGTAACAGAATTTTGTATGAGAGGCATATCAACTACATACTAATAACAAAAAATAATACCCTGCCCTGGCTGGCATAGCTCACCGGATTGAGCACAGGCCTGCAAATCAGAGGGTTGCCAGTTCAATTCCAAGTCTGGGGCAAATGCCTAAGTTGCAGGCCAGGTCCCCAGTTGAGGGACACATGAGAAGCAACCACATGTTGATGTTTCTATCCCTGTCTTTCTCCTTCCCTTCTCCTCGCTCTAAAAATAAATAAAATCTTTTAAAAAATACCCTATACATACAAGTAAATATCAAGCAATTCAAATATAAATGTAATTAGAAAATAAATTAATGACTATATTAAGACCTGGGATTTTCAAATTTATTATAATTTGCATTGAGGACAAAATTAGCTTCATTTTCATTGATCACCTGCTAAAATCTTTAAAAGACAAGGAAAATTGCACCCCTCATAAGCTTCCCACCTATGGCAAGATGAACACACAGCAAATCAGAAAGTTTAATAGGGATACAATGTAAGTAGTATCAGTGTTATGACTGGGCCTGTTGCAAAACAAGACCTTTATAATAATATAAGGAATTATATCTGTAAACTAAGAAAGGGCATAGCTTAGTACCTTATACTTCTGTTTTAAAGATAATTTTGTTCAAAAGATCTAAAATTAACTACTCTTTGCTTAGCAACATCTTTCTATAAGTACATATCACCACTTTTTGTGTGCTATCCCAAAATACATCCTCTCATTTCATTCAGAAATATTATATGAATTGACTGTTTTCCGTGTATGCAGGGCTATGTTAACTACTATGGGAAAATATTCAAAACTGGATGAAAGAACGACAGTCACTCCTGTTAAGAAATTTATGCTTATTGAAGAGAAATAATTTTTCATGATAAGTATCTAAAATATGACAAAAGTATATGCATGGCAGTCAAGCCTCTAAAGCTAAAAGTTTTAAAATATATAAAGAGATAAAGGTAAAACAGACCAAGTGATCTTGATAGGCCAGAATGGGCAGGTTAAGTGTGCAATGTAGTGCTTGAGCTGGGTAGGACTCAGAAAGTGCAGGCAAGGGAGAAGGGCGTTCTAAGCAGAGGGAAGAAGGCTGGGAAGCAGGATGAGCTGAGTGTGTCTGAGACAGTGAGACCTACAGCGTGTCCCCACAAGTGGTTGCGCATCAGCTGGCTAAGGCAGAATGTTTTCATGGCCGACTGTAATCTCTACCTGACTTCCTTTACAGACCATGCTTTCGTTATCATACATGGGTTAGGTGACTATTTTGTCCATAACTTGATGCAGACAAGGATGCTTTCTCCAGTAATTTCCATAGTTGCCAAGACTCTTTTCACAGAAGACTCCATGCTCAACAGAGTCCCAAGAACACATATAAAATTCACAAATGTTTGCTCTTCATATTGCTTTTCTCCCCACTGGGATTGTTAGCCCACCTTCTTACCACATTGATATCATGTTTATTTAGATGACTGGTTTATATCTAATCTAATTTTACCTGCCAATCAATTTTTGAAGTTAGTGGGAATTGGGGTTAAACAAACTCAAAATAAGAAGGAAAACAGGACCAAATGCTACTTCATAGTAACTAGTGTTAGAATAAACTTCCAATAAAGATGTCAGATGGTTTACAGTTATAACATGGAACTAATTACAATGAGTCTTCTAATCTGTTATTTAATATTTTAAGGTTATTTTCTACAAATTTGAAAATGACTTTTATTCCCTATGATTTGATATTTCATGCAAAATTAAATTTTGGAGTGCTTTTTTATCTTCTATTAGTGAGTCATTCTATCTGTATTATGCAGAGAAAAAAGATAAAGTTTCAAGTTTGAGAATATAATTTGACCCTTACCAATAAAATGTTTCTCTTTTCCTCACAAGTAACACTTTATGTATCTTCCATACAGAATGCATTAGCACTCTTTTATTTTATATCTAACTACCAAATGTTCTGGTATGATCTGTCACTCTTACTTACCTATTCAAAATTTAACATATCAGCCCTAACTCACACCCACTTGAAGTTAATTCACTTTGAAATGTGACTTTTTGTATCAGTAATTCAGTAGGGCTATCATTTGCTAAATAACCAAGTGCTGGTGTTAGTGCATTCTTCAAGATTTGTGTGAATCATCCAAACTCCAGTGTAGATGCATCTGTAAACAAAATGATTTCACTAGCCAATCTAGAAACACTTTAGGCCTTCCTGGAAACTACAACCTATGGAGAGGTTTAACAGTCATACCAACAAGACTCCTAATGGTAACATGGTGCTTATAAGTGTTTCCAAGTTTATATATTTAAACATTTTCTTATCCTATTTTTTCAGGAGAAACTATAACCTTAGATGTTATGCCAAATCCTCTCTTTTGTCTAATTTACCCAACTCAAGGGGGATCCCTATGTTTTCTGTAAACCTGGAGAGAAAGCATGTGGTAGCAGGAAGATGGGACAGATTAGAGGTGATAAAATCTGCGCCCTTTTCCCAGTTCAGCCTGGCATTTCCGATATGGTTTGGGGCATGTCACTGACCCACCTAGGAATTGGTTTTCTATTTTTGCCATTCGGGGGAAGGTTCACTAGATCATCATAAAGATTTCAGTCAGGCCTTCTTTAGTGCTTTTGTCATGAGTACATCCCGGTGAATATTGTTTCATGTATGTATATGGACCTATATAATAGAATAATAAGTACACATCCCTAGCTTTCAATTCCAAATGCTTACTGTGATGAAAAGGTGTAAATTAAATAATCAGATTAACATTGATTGATGGGACCTGTGTCTGCAAGTTTAAAACAGTCTGCACTTTTGTCTTCATGGCTGAGTGATAATTAGCAGGAGACAGAGTTATCAACACTTAGCACATAGATGTGAAGACATCCACTGCTTATATAGAACAGATGGACTATAGATACTGAATCTTTTCATACCTTAAGTAATATGCCTCGACGTTGTTTTCCAGATGTTTTAAGGTATGATTTACATGAGCCAGTTTGTAAGTTTTTAAGATGCAAAATTACTTCAATAAGGAAGCTTTTCAAACAGTTGTTTTTAAAAAAGACAATTTTTAGAGCTTTTTTTAGTAGTTAGAATCTAAAAAATAATACCAAAGGTATATTCAGCAAAGCAACACTCCATCAAAAGCCATGTAGAAAAGAACTGTCCATAGACACATTGTTTTGGCTGGGGGTACAGGGGGGAAGAACTCATTTCAAATTCTCTCTTGATCTTAAATGTAAGTTTGTGGGCCATTGAGGGGAGCCCAGAATAGCAGCCTTCCAGCACGTACCATGCTGCCGTTTAAGTGGAAAGTCACTTCCTAGGTGACACTGTCCTACATAGTACACCAAAGCAATACATGGATGCCCTTCACCCAGAATTTATCCTGCACTGTTTTATTTTCACACTTTCAAGCTTGTTGTTATGGTTTATCAAGTTCTTTTTTAACTAGTTAATGCAAGTAACATTATTGGACAACTTATTTTTTTAAAGCCAAAGAATATCTGATTACATAGCTGGAAAAAGTAGAGTTGGTGTTTACCCAGATACTACAGTGAACATTAGCAACATGTTAGAATTCACTACCAATGTGCTTTAATTTACCTTTTCTATTTTGAGATGTGGCCTTCTTCCCATTCTCTCAGACACATCCTCTATCTATTTACCCATCCACTCAACCATCCATTCATTCATCTTTCTCTAGCTATATATTCCACCTCTCCCTCCCAAATGTTTTGAGACTTTAAGTTAATTCATTTGAGAATCAGGTAGATAAGAGAGTCTAGAATGCACCTGTGGATAACTTATGGTTGGTGAGTTTACTTACCCCTGAAAATCCATCTCATCCTTCAACATTTAACACCTATTGTACTCCTGTTGGGTCTACATAAATCAAAAGACATGGTCCCATCTTCTTTAAAAATGTGACGGGCACAAAACAAATGTATTGCAAAATATATGCTCATTATTTCCTCATTTTGTTCTGTCATTAGTGCATTATCATAGTTACAGTATAAAGCTACCTGTTTTTCTCATCAAAACGTTATCACTGTGGAAATTTCATTTCTACATGGTCATAGCTGGCTGCCCTTCCCTAGCAGCTGAATATGCTCAGAAGGGCCTAGTCACAGAAATATTGAATGAAAACAGCTGTGGGCATGCATTCTTTCCCACTGTGGTCCTGTCCAAGGTGGCAAGATGCTGGTATACAGCCACAGTGGAAGAGTAACTAGGGTGTTGAGGTGTTCTATCTGGGTAAAGCACTACTTGACCCCAACTACAACTTCACATACCATCTCTGCTTTCAGCATGCCTGGTGTCAATTTGCTTGCTCTTCTGCATCTGGTACAGGTAAAGCTGAGATAAACTTGGAGACCATACATTTCTTTAATACCTTGAATTTTATAAAATAGATACAGATTTGAACTTATGTTTGTTTCTGAAGATTTCTGTCATAATTTTCAAGCAGATCCGAAGTTGTCTTATTATCTGTGATAGCTAGAAGTACAAGTTGCTTTCTTTCTTTTCCAGGAAATGCTTCCAGACGGCACACTTTTATTTGGAGGACAGTACTTCTCCTCGAGTAATATCCACACCTTCATCCCCTATTTTTCCAATTTCAGGTAATAGCTTAACATGCGACCATGAGTATCTGGCAGATGTTGAATGAGAAGCAAAATGTTGGAAGGTTTGTCCATATTAGAGTACTTTGCAAATGGCTATAATATACTTCAGTAAATATTCGTGTTGCCCAAAATATGTATTACCGCGTGTATCAGGCCCCAGGTGTATAAGTTATTCTCAGAAATTTTGAACATTCTTAACCATACACATGATGTGGAAAAATAATTTATAATTTTCCGATGTAATATGTTAAAGAACAAACATTTATGGCAGTAACATATTAGTTAAGAATGATGCTAAAAAAAAAGAATGATGCTGAGTTTTGGTCATTTCAGCTACTTTAATGTAAACTTAAGCAACAAAAACAAACTAAATCA
Organism: Desmodus rotundus; assembly: GCF_022682495.2. NCBI lineage: Eukaryota > Metazoa > Chordata > Mammalia > Chiroptera > Phyllostomidae > Desmodus > Desmodus rotundus. The sequence goes on from NC_071392.1 coordinate 69,227,529, forward strand.
ATGCTTTTGAGTAGGTAGGACAAGACTCCAAAAATCAGGATAAAGTTTTGGTCCCGTCTGACCATTTGAACTTACGTGAGAAAAAGTTTCTTAACTATATTAGGGAAACATCAACTACTTAATATCAGAACTGACCTGATTAATGATATGTAAGAATTAGCCAGTGTCATCTTGATTAAGACACCCAGCAACCCTAGAGTTCAGTTCACACTATGACTGAGTTCATAGACACTGATTTGATTAACATTGTATAACATTCCAGAATGAAAGTGGTAACAAAAAAGGAATTGTCTAGAAATGGATGGCCTATGGAAGAAGCATGGATAGAGGATGACATAAGGACATGGACAGTCACCAAATCAGGGAGATCAAAAGGAAAAACTCATCCAAATGGTCATTTTACAGAAGCTTATTTATATGTTCTGGTACTACATATATTATTGCTAAAGACCCAAATTCTATCTGAAAGTATCTTCTGAAATTTCATGATTTAAAAAATAGAAGAGGAGGAGTTCCAGCCAAGATGGAGGCATAGATAGAAACCCTTGGCTTTCTCATACAACCAAAAGGAGGATAACAACCAGTGTAAAATTAATAAAAAACCAGAAGTGCCACAAAATCAAACTGCATGGAACTCTGACAACCAAGGAATTGAAGAAACAGTCAACCAGACCAACCAGACTGGTAAGACAGGTGGACAGAGAGAACCCATGGCAAGGCAGTGGTCCATGTGGGCAGGGCTGGCTGAACAGGAAACTGAGACTCAGAGCTGACTGTGAACTATGATGGGGGTTGCCCAGGTGGGAGAAACTCCCAGTCTCACATGAGAGTTTGTTGGAAAGTGGGGCTAGGGCCAGCAGGAGAGCTGCATTGTTCCCTCTCTGGCCCCTCCCCCACAGGCAGCCCTGAAGTGCAGCAAGGAGGTTGGCCCTGCCTGGGGTGAATACCTAAGTCCCCGCCCCGCCCCCTTACAACTTAGCAGGTGTGCCCAGACAAAGAAATATGGCCCACATGAAAGAACACAGCAAAACCTCAGAAAGAGAATTAAGCAATGAGGATATAGCCAACCTATCTGATGGAGAATTTAAAGACCTGGTAATCAAAATGCTCACAGAACTGATTGAGCTTGGTTGAAAAATGAAAAAACAAATGAAGGATACCCAAAGTGAAATAAAGCAAAATATTCATGGAACCAACAGTGACAAGAAGGAAAGGAGAGTCAAAGCAACGATTTGGAACAAAAGGAAAAAATAAGCATCCATCCAGAACAAAATGAAGAAACAGGAATTCAAAATGGTGAAGAGGTTTGTACAAACCTCTGGGACAACCTGAAGTGTTCCAATATCCAAATTATAGGGGTGCCAGAAGGAGAACAACAGCAAAAAATTGAAAACTTATTTGAACAAATAATGAAGGAAAACTTCCCCAATCTGGAGAAGGAAATAGACTTCCAGGAAGTCCAGGAAGCTCAGAGAGTCCCAAGGAAGTTCGACCCAAAGAGGAACACACCAAGCACATCATCATTAAGTTACCCAAGATTAAAGATAAATAGAGAATCCTAAAAGAAGCAAGAGGAAAGGAGAGAATTACCTACAAAGGAGTGCCCATAAGGCTATCAACTGATTTCTCAAAAGAGGCAAGAAGCAGCTGGAAAGAAGTATTTGAAGTCATGAAAGGCAAGGACCTACACCCAAGATTACTCTATCCAGCAAAGCTTTCATTTAGAATGGGAGGGCAGATAAAGTGCTTCCCAGATGAGGTCAAGTTAAAGGAGTTCCTCATCACTAAGCCCTTATTATATGAAATGTTAAAGGGACTTATCCAAGAAAAAGAAAATGAAAAATATTAACAATAAAATGACAACAAACTCACAACTATCAACAAATGAATCTAAAAGAACACTTAAATGAAAACAAAAACTAAGCAAACAACCAGAACAGGAACAGAATCAGAGAAACGGACATTACATGGAAGGATTTCAGTGGAGAGGGGGAAGGGAGGAATAGGGGGGAAAAGGTACAGGGAAGAAGAAGCATGGTTAGTAGTCATAAAATAGATGGGGAGAGATAAAAAATGGTATAGGAAACAGAGGACTCAAAGAACTTATATGTACAACCCATGGACATGAACTAAGTGGGGAGGGGAATGCTGGAGGGTTGGGGGCAGGGCGGAGGAGGGATAAAGGTGGAAAAATTGGGAAAACTGTAATAGCATGATCAATAAAAATACTTTAAAAATAGAAGAAAAAAGGAGAAAACCATTTTCTTTGTAATTTTCAGTAGGCATAGGTATCAGAAATGTTTGGCTTTTTCATCATTCATCAATCTATGCTGTCAATTGCTACTGTTTTATTTCTAGTTTCTAGTTTATATTAAACTTCTGTGTATTTATTTTAGTACAACACAATTTCTTATTAACATATTAGGAATTTTGAGACTGACAGCTCTGTTATCTATTGCATTTTGAGTCCCTTCACTTTCAAACATACCCCTTCTACATACCCCGACAGCATTGGTGTACAAAGTAACCATAGTATTATCCAAAATCTAGCACAAGTTATTACTGACGATATATAAAATGATCCAAAATCAGGACCTTGTTCAGGAAATCCAAAATCCCTGTTCTGCTTCTCAGAGTGGTGATCAAGAGCATCTCCTCTTTTCACCTGCAGCTCTCAAAAGTGCACTCCTGATCCCCCAAATGTGCATGTTTTCACATCAAGTCAGAGAATAAAGACACATGGGTCTCACTCACTTGCAGACTAATTCATTAAGGAAATTACCAAAATAACCCAACTGGGATAAAAAGTAGTCAATTTGCTTGTGCAAAGAGGTTGCCTGTGCAGGATAAATAATATCAATGGGTAGAAGGGCCTGTAGTAGAAGAACCAATGATTTTGATATGACAAATTATTTCTGGATTCTTATCTACTTTATAAATAGGTAAGAATAGCTACGTTCAGGCAAGATCCTTCTGTAGGTGTGAAGGTGACATTACATCTTTGTCTAGTGTCTCTTAAGCTAAACTGGCTAATTCAAGTTTAGTATTCAGGTACAGACATCTAAGAGAGAGAACAGATGGATTCTATTTTTTTTAATCAACTAATTCTTGGTAACTGATGCTTAAAATATTAAATAGGATAGATGCTGAACATCTGTTGATGTAAATAACTGTTTCTAGTGAAATGTGTTTGATGTTTCCTTGTCAGAGAAGTCACTTGTGAAATTGCATACTGTGAACTAGTAATATGTTTAATTCGAGAAATTCTTTCCAGGAATAAAAATAGAGCCTGTTGAAATAATTTGTCCTCTTCACAATTAATTAACAGATTCAATGACTTTGTTTATGTAGCATATTTTCAAGTTAAAATTCTTGAAATATTCAAGATTCAAAGTCCCACAGATTTTGGACAGCATTTTCAATGAATAGTCTGCATATAAATATTCTCTATTATTTGTAAAGTGAAGGGAAAATGTTTTCAACTATAAAAATCAGACTATTTAACAGTGAGACATTAGCTATACAATTTTATAAAACTAAAATTGTACTGTGTATCATGTTAGTCTATGGTAAACTTGATAGCATATTATTTCTGCATTTTTCCCTAGAATGTACATGTAACTCCCACTCGTGTTAGAGAGAGTTACCCATAAAGAGATGCAGTTTGCTAATAAGAAGTGAAGCTTTGCTGATATTTATAATTTAATATTGAGAATTAACTCTTTTCTCTTTACAGTAGAAACAGGAAAGGGATTCTTGGTCAAATTAGAATTTTAAATAGCAGATTATGATTTATAGTAAATACAGAGAAAAATGGAAATTTGGATTATAAAAATAATTAAACTTTGAAGTTGCTTTAGAAGAAGGAACCTAAAAAATCCTTATAAATGAGAAGCACATTCATTTATGTTGAATTACCCTTTCCAAACTCCTTTTTTTATTCACTTAGATGATGTTGGAGCAATTCCAGTAAAGCACTTCCCAAAGCATGTTGCAGACTTACATGCAAGCAGTGGGTTTACTGAAGAATTTGAGGTACGATTTTACTATATTTATTTTAAGTAATACAGAAAATAGCAGACTTGAAAGATTCAGCGGTACACTATTTCTTGACATAATGACAATGAAGCCATTTTCATTTCTTATGTGAATATTAGTTCCATAACCATTATGTCTTTAGGAGATGTGTGATGGTTATCATATTATTTAAAAAATTGGTCTTCCATTTTAAAAAGTCATGTTGTACTAATAGAAAAATTTGAAAACATTATTAGTCGTCCATAAAATACAATTTTCAGCATTCTTTAAAAAAATAATTTGCATTAGTAACACTGATTCCTTTTAATTTTCTAAATATAATTTATACTAAACTACAAAATGTTATGCTTTTCAAAGTACATATAAATTGTTATAAATATTGTACCAGTATAAATACAAAAACATTTATTATACAGGTGTAATAAATATTACACAAAGTAAAATCCCATCTTCTTCTCAAGAAAATATACATTTCTAAAAAAACATTTAAACTTTACAATCTGAAATTTTTTCTAGTAATAGCCCTTAAAATTCTCTTATGAAGAACAGAGAAATATGCCCATTGAACTGTCAGTTTAGCAGCTTTTTCAAAATAAGTAAATTTACTATACTAGGTGATTCTACATTCAACCTTCATCCAGTTCTGGAAGTTATTTGTTTTCATTTCTATTCATATTACCAGTGAAATCCACTTCCACAACGTGAATTAACAACTAATAAATAACAGGGCTGGGATTCAAACCCAGGTCTGTGATTTTAGAGCTCATGTCCTTTCCATTTCAGAAAGCTAGGGATCTCCAGCCTCGCCTCCCCCAACCCCTCCTCTCTAGGAAGTATCAGATTGCTTTTCCATCTCCCCTGCCTGAGTCCCCAAGTACTCTTGGACCCTCTCTTTCAAGCACTTTGGGCTCTGATCCTGATCAGAGGGTGTTCCACTCTTACCATTACACCCAAGAACTGCTACCCAAGAGTCACATCATCCAAGGTATGTTTAGAGAAGGAAAATGGTATAGATTAGAAAGCTTTTAGAAATCACAAGAATAGAAATGAAATGTGGTATGGATTTACTACATTAAAAATAGTCAACTCATTTAATCTTAAATGAAACCTCAGTCATAGCTACATTGAATAATAAAGCAGTGTGAGATAATGACTAAGTCAAGTAGAATAATAGTAACAATTACATATTTAAAACATCAAATTAATTTTTCTCACCTTAGGAGACTTACTGAGTGCTATGATGTTAATTCATAAAGCCTATCAGGTTCACATCAAACAAAATCATAATTGAAAGAGGGAGAATGTGTCAAGGATAGGTCTAATTTCCAAAATATTAAAAACCATTAGGAAAAATAGACAATTTATAATAAAGTTGCTGATAGCCTCTGTGAAAAAACAGATTTATAGCTTTCACACTGTAAAATCTTCTTGAATACTATCAAGCTATTGTAATAATAAAATTAATACAATAAAGTCAAAACATGTTTTCTTAATTCTGTTGCTTTTAACTTACAGTCTGAGTCAAGAAAAGTTTTCATTAATAATTATCTTAATAACTAATAATGCTACACCTCTTAAGTGGTTCATATATTAAATAGTGTTTAAATCTAGAATCAAATGACTTGTTGCAAAAAAAAAATCCTCAAAAGCTTATTTGGAGATAGGCTGAGCCATTTTCTGATTGAATCAGATTCATATTTGGGTTATATACTTTCTTAAAATTTATAAGGTTTCATGTTATTATTTTAATATTAAATAACTGTGAATTCCAAATTAATATACTTAACAAACATCTCTAAAAAGGATTTTAGTTCACATTGAAAGATATTTGCCAGAAGTAACTTTTCTATACCCAGTAAAGTTTAAATTAAAAAGAGGTATACTAATTGAATATATAGAAAGTAATGCTATCTGAATTTTTATTCAAAATACACTAGAATGTATGATTAAAAAGTTTTTGGAGATTTTTAACATTTTGGCAACCCTAAACCTGTTACAAACCACCTAATAGGAAGCAGTTTATTCTTTAAAATTACTCAAAATAAACAAAAATATGTAACACTAATTCAGAGTTTCAAATAGTGCTACAGTGACCAAATTATATTTCAATATCAGCAAAGCTGACTAATATGATAAAATGTGCCATCAAATATACGATTCTTCTCATCTGCATTTAAAAAAATTCATTGTATTATTATCCCCTTTTTTAAAATGTTAACTTTTACATAATTTTAAAGTTCCAAAATTATTTGAATTTTTGATTTGCATGCATCTGTTTGAAACATTCTATTTTGTTAGTATTTGACAAGTGTATTTATTGCATGATCATAGTTTTCCATTGTAAACCTAATATGAACGCTTTTTTTTCTCATTTGTCGTGTGCTGTGGAATTTGATTTCTTTACTTTTTTGGCATTCATTCCCTCATTAGACACTGAAAGAGTTTTACCAGGTAAGGCATTATTTCACTGCATTTTCTTTTAGCCAAGAAATAGTTGTAACATGTAAAATTTTGTGGATAGACTATTTTGTTTGTTTTGTCCTCATTATATTTTAAGGCACTTCATTTGAAAAGATATGTGTTAAACTGTCTCACGTACAATTTCTCTACAGGAAGTTCAGAGCTGTACTGTTGACTTAGGTATTACAGCAGACAGCTCCAATCACCCCGACAATAAGCACAAGAACCGATATATAAATATCGTTGCCTGTAAGTATGTCCTTAACTCAGCCCCAACTGTGTTATCATTGTCTGTGCCTTTTATTTAACGTTGTCCTGACGTCTTCTGAGAGCAGACTCACTGCAGCTGTTTCAGGACCTGTACACCAGGGAGTAAGATTTGTGTTAGATCACACATCACATGTATCGCTCCAATTTAAATAACTCTGTAATTAATGACACCTGTTTCTTTTAAATAAAACAAACTAAATTTTAATCCATCCCTTTCTTCAAGCCCCGTGAACTTGAAATCTTTGTGCGTGTGTTTTCTTTTTCTTTTCTTTTCTTTTTTTATTGTTGTTCAATTACTGTTGTCCCAATTTTCCCCTGTTGCTCTCCCCTGCCCCCCCCCAAACTCCACTAACCCAGTCAGTCCCCACCCTGTTGTCCATTACCATGGGTCCTTTGTACATGTTCCTTGACTAGACCCTTCCCCTTCTTTCCCCATTATCCCTCTCCCCACTCCCCTCTGGTTACTGTCAATTTGTTCCTTATTTCCATGTCTCTGGTTATATTTTGTTCATTTGTTTGTTTTGTTCATTAAGTCCTACTTATAGTGAGATCATATGGTATTTGTATTTCGACACCTGGCTTATACCACTTAGCATAATACTCTCCAGTTCCATCCATGCCATTGCAAAGGGTAGGTTTCTTTCTGCTGTGTAGTATTCCATTGTGTAAATTACCACAGTTTTTTGATCTAGTCACCTACTGATGGGCACTTAGGCTATTTCCAGCACTTGGCTATTATAAATAACACTGCTATCAGCATTGAGGTGCATAAGTTCTTTTAAATTGGTGTTTTAGGGTTCTAAGGGTAATAATCCCAGCAGTGGAAACAGTGGATTAAAAGGCAATTCCATTTTTAGTTTTTTAAGGAAATTCCATACTGCTTTCCACAGTGGCTGCAACAGTCTGCATTCCCACCAACAGTGTGTTAGGGTTCCCTTTTCTCCACATCCTCTCCAACACTTGTTGCTTGTTGATCTATTAATGATGTCCATTCTAACTAGTGTGAAGTGGTATCTCATTGTGGTTTTCATGTGCATCTTTCTGATCACTAGAGATATTGAGCATTCTTTCATATATCTATGTGTCCTCTATAGTCCTCCTTGGAGAAATGTCTGTTCAGGTCCTTTGCCTATTTTTAAATTGGGTTGTTTGTCTTCCTGGTGTTGAGTCATGAGTTCTTCACATATTTTGGAGATCAAACCCTTGTCTGAAGCATGATTGGCAAATATGTTTTCCATTATTAGTTCTTATGATTTCTGTCCTTATTTATATTCTATGGTCCTATTTGCACTTGAGATCTACTTACTGTTATGTGAATTTATTAACCAAGTAATATTTGTTTAAACTTTATTTTTTCCTTCCACCCTTTCTTCCCTCTCTTGCCTTTCTTCCTGGGGTCCTAAAAAGGTTAGTTGGATTCCTTTTTTCCCTTTATTTTCTTCATGGTTTCTCTTTTTCTTCTCAATGAAAAGTTATCTGGCTCTTTTCCTTAATGCAAGTTTATGTAATTTTTTCCTATGAAATTACCATCTTTTGCCCTGGCTGGTGTGGCTCAGCGGATTGAGTGCTGGCCTGTGAACCAAAGGGTCACCAGTTTGATTCCCAGTCAGGGAACATGCCTGGGTTGTGGGCCAGGTCTTCGGTGGGATACTCGTGAGAGGCAACCACACATTGATGTTTCTCTCCCTCTGTTTCTCCCTCCTTCTCCCTCTGTGTAAAAATAAACAAATAAAATCTTTTAAAAGTTACCACCTTTTTTAATTGAAGTATAATTGACATACAACATTATATTAGTTTCATGTGTACCACATAATTCAACAATTGCTTACAGCACCTCTTGTTTACATCTCTTTCCTCTTATTTTTATTTATATTCCCTCTCCTCCACCTCCTACAGTTCATCTTCCCTTCCCCTTCCTAAACTTCTACTTACATTCCTTTTTATTTATTCCATGTGCTTCCCTAGATTCATGTGAACATGGTATTACCAGCTTGGTTATTTAAATTCTGGCCCCATTCTAGTTTCTGGAAGCCAATGAAGCTGCACTCTCCTCCCTCTTATTAGCACATTTTCTAGTTCACTTAGGTGCTGCCTTCCTTTCCACAGGGCTTACACCAGTTTTTATTTTTTTAGTAGAAGGTTCCACTTCATGTGTGTCTTCCTCAACTGAAGTGGCTGCACATAAAAACTCAGCTGCTCTTGGGGAGGGTGAAGCTGTTAAACTGTTCCCTCTACAAGCTGAATAGAAAATACCCAGAGGTAATTAAGAAGAGGATGGAGACGATCATTTTGTTGAACACAATTATGTGCCTGGCACTGTAAAGGCATTATTTTGTTTATTCCCTGAAACAGCCTGGCAAAATAGGTAATAACAATCCAACTTTAGAGATGAAGAAAAACAAAAAATTACCCAGTAACATCCATCAAAAATATATTTGAACCAAAATAGAAAATTGGGTGAGCCTGGCCTTGCACCCCTTGTTACATTGCCAAACATGATTTCTGTGCATATCCCTGCACCTTTGTGAGATGCTGTTGCCACCAAAGCATTAATATCCCTGCGTATCTCTTTACCTTGTCATGGTTTGGTCTATACTCACTTCTTCATCCTTGAAAAGAACAAAGAGTCTGTCCTGTGAAACCACCAAGTTTCCTTCCTGTAACTCATTCCTTTTTCATTCTGTAGTTCCTCCAAATAATTAGTTTTTCTGTAGAAATGAAGTTAATCCCAAACTCCTCATTTCAACACATTTTAAATACCACATTATACAGCGTGTAAGTTACCAGTTTTCATTCCCTATATTGACAGGGCGGGATCCATGTTTGTTGTTGGACAACTTTTCTCCTGTCCACCTTTGACGTAGTTTCTCTTTGAGCTTCTTCCCTTGAAAGAGCCATTTGCTGTAGCCATTCACAGAAACTTCCTTGGTCCCTTCTGCTTCCTTAGCTCCATCATCTTCAGGGCATATATCCTGCCACCGCTCCTCAGCTCTCTGAGACCCCCATCACTCTTCTCTCCTGCCAGTGCTCTCCCCAGTTCACAGCCCCAGCATCCACCTTTAGATACCCAGCTAAGATGCCAAGTTCAGGTTCATCTCAGCAAAAATGCTTATTATCATCCCAAATCAATACAGGTTCATCCTTCATGTCCCCCTACTACTTTTCATCTCTATTGATACCTGAGCATTCTTTTCTGTGTATATGTCCACTCTCACCTTCTATGCTAGAAAACCTCTTGAAGGAAGAAGATTTTGTTATTTTATCTTTATCTTTGCCATTTCTGTACCCCCAAAAGCCTACTGAAGTAAATTATATTTGCATTGAATTTAATTATACTGATAAATTATTATGATATATAAAGGAACTTTATGCTAAAAAGTAGTCAGTACTATAATGAAATATTTTCTTTTTTATTACAGATGATCATAGTAGAGTTAAGCTTGCACAACTAGCTGAAAAAGATGGCAAACTGACTGATTACATCAATGCCAATTATGTTGATGTAAGCATGTTTTAACTAAAATATTATGGAAATTATATTAGAATAAGAATTTATTATGTATCAAACATATACTAGTATTTAACGCATGTTATATGTGGTAGATAATAATCAGTGGTGAGAGATTCCATGTCTAAAGGATTTCTGATTGAATAATAGCTAAGCTCATGTATTTGGCTTATCTTCTAGATGAGAGAGGAATTCGTGCTGGGAATGTATCTTCAAGGTAGAATACATAGATAGATTGGTGATAGATAGATGATGATAGATAGATAGATAGATAGATAGATAGATAGATAGATAGATATAAATACAGATATATTTAGAGAGGTTCATAACCTCTTCAATTTGAATGGCCAGACCACTGCTTATTCTGGATGCTCGAGACCCCTGGGACAGTGCTGTGTAGATAGCAGATGATCAATGAGTCCTGACTGAAAACTTTCCAAGGTGGTTCTGGCTAAGAGTGATAACTACTAAACCAGTTATCAGCCTTCATTATCTTGAGCATCCCTCAGGATACCCAGCTTTGAAGACTGTTTTAGAACTCTTCAGGGGCTACAGACCACTGACTTACTGGTTTTTCACTGTGGTCATTAGAATGTTAGCGGAAATGTTATTTTCCTGACCATGACCTCTCAATCTTGCTGCCTTCAGTTTTATTCTCTGTGGGACACTGATTTCAAAAAAGTGAGCACCAAATATAAATATACAGTGGGTTCATTATAGCAACCACTTCATGCTTCCAGAGAAGGCAATATGTATGTCATATCGAACATGGGCTGGGCAGTCAGAAGTGGCTTTGAATCCCAGCTCTGCCACTGGCTAGCTGTGGGAGCTCGGAAAGCCACCTAACTCCTCCGAGTGTCAGTTTCCTCATCTCCAAATCAGGATGATGCTTCCATTTTGCATGTATCTTATGGATTACGGACAATGCTTGTAAAGCATCTGGGCCAGCAATGGATGCTAAGGGAAGGATAGCAATTAATCATTAGTGTTGCTCAGTTCCACCAAGAAGAGGGTAAGGAAACAACATCAGAGGATTCCCAACTGTTGTAGACAATTAAGCCCCAATGCCTGAAGTATGTTTCAAAGCAGCACAGTTAGGGACCAGATATTAAGCACAATACATAGACTTAGATGAAATGTACTTATGCTGAAGGTACAAAGAATTGTGCACCGTTTTTCTACAAAAACCCATAGTTAAAGAAGAGTTGCTATATTTGTTAGCACTATCAAGTCTCTCCAGCTTTTCAAGTTTTTATTGTTTTATAGAAAAAAATGTATGACTTAAAAACCTAAATCTTAGATGGTTAATGGCAAACAAATCAGTTAATAAGAAATGTTTGTCCATTTGTTTCTTCAGGGTTACAACAGACCGAAAGCTTACATTGCTGCCCAAGGCCCACTGAAATCCACAGCTGAAGACTTTTGGAGAATGATATGGGAGCATAATGTGGAAGTCATCGTCATGATAACAAACCTCGTGGAGAAGGGAAGGGTGTGTGTGTAATCTATTATGACATCCCCAAAGGAATGATCTGAGGTGCTTTAAATTGCCTTTAATAGAGTCAGCATTAGGAAGCAGCAAAAGTTATGAGAGCTCATCAGGATTGCTTTCTAATAAGTATGAGAGCTAAAGAAAAAGTGTTAACATTATAAGTCAAAAAGTTTCACTATAAATCAAGTCGTCTGCTATTGAAATGCATTCTTCATACTGCAAGAAAAGTAAATGGGGCTCATTGCAAAGCAACGTAGAGTCAGTGCGATTTTCATTCAGAAGAGCTGTCTTCCAGCGCTGGCTCCATAGAGACTCAGAACACCTGATCACACTTTCTGCATCTACAAGGGAGCTGGACCAGATCATTTCTAGTCCCTTTCAGTTCTGTGATTCTGTCTTTGGTCTCATCTATAGCCAATCTACAATTACTTAGAAAGGAAAGAAACATTTGGAACAGTGAGAGAGTCCATTCCTGTTACAGTCTCAGACCTTCACAAATTTCAGGGACTACTCTACATAAAGCATTTGGACATGGAAATAGCATCTCTACTTTCCCTTTTGCAGAGAAAATGTGACCAGTACTGGCCTGCTGATGGTAGTGAAGAGTATGGAAACTTTCTGGTCACTCAGAAGAGTGTTCAAATCCTTGCTTATTATACTGTGAGGAATTTTACTCTAAGAAACACAAAGATAAAAAAGGTAAGTCCACAAATAATAGACACCCTCATTTGAGTAACACATCTGGTCCATTTTCAAGTGACTGGATGGTATAACCAAGGTAAGGTAAAGAGTGTTTAATTAAAGGCATTAAGAGTTCTTATCGCAGCCACACCTCAATCCCACAGGTTCCTTCCAAGTCTCTAAATGCCAGCTGTGGCTTTGGCACAAGATTGGTCATGGCGCTGATGGTTGCAGTGGATGCGATGCAAGGGAAAAAATCCTGCCCCTTTGAGAACTGCACACTCAACTAAAATTAGTAGAGCTTGAAGTAAGGAAGGGGGAAAAATGTCCAAAACAGTGATGTATTAGTGAGGGAGGCTGTTGGGGAGGGAGAGAGAGAAAGATAGAGGGAGAGCCTGAGAGAGGCTGAGAGAATGAGATTCACTGACCCCAGGCTAGAATTCACACAGAGTTTCTGTGTTAAAGACTTGAGGAGAATTCCTTCCTCTTCTGGAAACCTCAGTTTCCTCTTAAGGCCTTCAACTAATTGGATGAAGCACACTCATATTTGGAGCATAATCTGTTTTACTCAAAGTGTACTGAGTTAAAATATCAATCGCATCTAAAAATATCTTGAGAGCAACATCTGGTATAACTGGTGTTTGACCAAACCATAGACCTCTACGGCCGGGCCAGGTTGCCACACGAAATGAGCCATCACAAATGAGTGTACATTTCTGCTTCCTTGTGGACTGCCAACATCAAGCTCTGAATCCTCAGTTGCTGTTTAAGAGCTCCGTGTGTGTTTGTGAGTATATGCCTGTTACTAGCCGTCTGGTCTCTTTCAGGGCTCCCAGAAAGGAAGACCCAATGGGCGTGTGGTCACGCAGTACCACTACACGCAGTGGCCTGACATGGGAGTGCCAGAGTACTCGCTGCCCGTGCTGACCTTCGTCAGGAAGGCGGCCCATGCCAAGCGCTACGCAGTGGGGCCTGTTGTTGTCCACTGCAGGTGAGACTCAGAGACGGGTTTCTAATCCATGGAATTGCTTCTGAAAATAACAAGGGAAGCAGTGGAACCAAGATTTTGCTAAAGGGGGAATGATTTCATGAAGTAATTTCAATGACATTCCATGCCCCTTTTCATAAATATTGATCACTAGGAGATGTGTATGACAGAATCTGAATTTGATTGTGGCATATTTCAAAGCACCAGATATTTTTACGATGTTTATTATCTTATTTGATTGTTCAGTTGGGTTTCAACTTATTAACTATGTGAAGCAGGCAGAACAGTGTTTTACCATTAAACATTTATTACAGAACAGGGGGTCAGCAAAAGTAGGTTTACGGTTGTGAGTATGTGAAACACAGAGCTTAGTGTTGTGTTTTTATTTATGAATTATTTTATTATTTTCCATATGAACAACTGTGAACCTACTTTTGCCCAACCTGTGTATTGGCATGCGATAAAAATGGTTGAGGAGCAACCCCTGTTCCTGGGACTTAATAGTCTCTTGTAGAGTTATTATGCCAGGTTTACATTAGAGAAAACCCAGCACACTGGGTGTGAGGAATTTGACAAAATAGCTTTATGTTGTTTAAAAACAGCTTGGGATCTAAAACCCCTTCTCACTTTCCCAATTTCTTTCTAATTATTGAATGTGTTATCAACTCCTCCTGGCCCAAGTATTTTAATTCCCAAGCCTAGGTTGATGATAAGAAACAATGGTATGTCAGAGACAGAGGAAACAATGTTAGAGCTTTCAGGTAATGTATTCCAGTTAAAATAAAGGGAGCAGTTAACGTTTACTGCACGTTGACTCTATACCAAGCTTCATGACCACAAAAATCAAATTCGTTTCTATGTGCAGTGTTTTTGTAAAGCAGTGTCTGTTTTTTGTACAAGCAGGTATTTTCCTTTGATATACAGCTTATCTGACGTATTCTAATTACCTATCTCAGTAGTTTCATGAGACAAAGTCTGAGAGACCTATCTTGAGTTTTTTAATCTGTTAGCCTGAAGATAAGCTGAGGGAAACAGGAAGATGCGAGAAAACTAGCCCTGAAGGTCAGGAATTGTTTCTGAGCAAATGGAGAAAGAACAGGGTATTGTGCTGAGCAGGTGCTTATTTTCCACTCTAGCACTTTCTACTTGTCAGAGCCTCTGAAAAGAATCCCTGTCTCTGAATTCTGTCCCTTCGGTAGAGTCTTTGAAGGAGTCAGTAGATAATGGCCCTTTAGAAATGACTGAAGTTATTCTTTATACCTCACGATCTCACTGAAATGATGTTTTCAGCTGCAAGCCTTATCAAATTCTTTTTCCCGTGAATGCGGAAGCTTTACAAACATGTCTACCTGGCAATACAGACCCTGGGACCTTTTCTTTTCAGAACTTGGTGAAGCTAGCACTTTGACTTTTCTCAGGTTATTGTCTATTTGCTATGCTCTGATACATAACATTTTCATTGTATAGTATAAACTGAATAACAAATGTAATTATTGAATAAAATGTCCCCAACAGAAATAGTGAGATTGTTTTGCAGTTTGACAAGTGGCAAAATTTTTTTTTAAAAAACAAAGGTTTTGTTATTTGAAGCATTATGCTTAACAACTAAATTGCTTACAGTTTGGAATTGCTAATTATTTGTTATGAGGCTCATTTGCTTCATCTTCAGGAAAGAAATTAATTTATGAGACAGCTTGTAGTGACCTATTTTAAAACTTATTCTATGCTTGACATTGAAATAGTCTTTTCTTTAGTAAAAGGCAAAAGATTTATATGATCTGAAGACAAACCTGAGCATTATGCTAAGTGCAATAAGCCAGGCGGTGAGGGACAAATGCCATATGATCTCACCTTTAACTGGAACATAATCAACAAAAGAAAAAAGCAAACAAAATATAACCAGAGTCATTGAAATTAAACAATCTAACAATAGCCAGGGGGGAGGGGGGTGGGGACAGTGGGGAGATGGGTTTTCCGGAACTACTATAAAGGACACCAGGACAAAACCAAGGGGGAGGGTGGAAGCAAGGGAGGGAGGTGGGTTTGGATGGGGTGAGGGGAGGGTTGGGGAGAAAATGCAGACAACTGTAGTTGAACAACAATAAAATAATTTAAAAAAAAATAAAAGGTAAAAAGAATAAAAGGACTGTGCTTTTGAAATATAAAAAAAAGAAATAGTCTTTTCTTTGTGTTCTCTTTAGTGCTGGAGTTGGAAGAACAGGCACATATATTGTGCTAGACAGTATGTTGCAGCAAATTCAACACGAAGGCACGGTCAACGTGTTTGGCTTCCTAAAACACATTCGTTCACAAAGAAATTATTTGGTGCAAACTGAGGTATGATAAAAGGGATAACTATTTAGCTAAGGGTTGTAAAAGTCACTAGAATGCTAAAGCTGGATAGACCAGAGTTTGTATTGGCAGGTGAATTAGTTTGGTGGGTCTGCCATAATAAAGTACTGCGAACCCAGTGGTTTAAAACTGTTACACATATGTATTGTCTCATAGTTCTGGGGGGAGAAGTCCAAAATCAAGGTATTAGCAACATCCTCCTGCCTCTGAAACCTCTAGAGAAAGATCCTTTATTATGTCTTCAACCTTCTAGTGCCCATGCATTGCTGTGATGGAGCAGCAAAATTTTATTCTCCGCCTTTGTCTTCAAACAGCTGTCTTCCCTCTGTGTCTGTGTCCAAATTTCCATCTTATAAGGACAGTAGTCACTATCTCATTCTAACTAACTACATCTTCAATGACTCTATAAATAAGGTCACATTCTGAGGTAATAGTGGTTAGGGCTTCAACAGATCTTCTGGGGAACAAAATAAACCAGTAACAGTTAATTGCATATAAATCATGGATTGGCCAGCTAAATTTTGTCTATTTTGTGACCAAATGGGGAATATCTTTAAAATAACACTAGTGACAGAGAAAATTCAGAAAATAGGTAAGAAGATCAATCAACACCTGTTTTGCTAGCAAAATCCTGAAGATTTTCCTGCCTATAGTGAATGAATAGATTCCTTTTCATAAATAAAAATGTATGAGTTAGGATCAAATTCTATTTCTTCTATTTCTTGTTTGGCCCATCCGTTTTACCCACCTATGACACAGGACAAAGTCTACATGTCTGCATTTGTTCTCACTATGTCTAAATAAAAATGAATGAAATTGAAAATTATGGGTGCAACTTGAAAGTTATCAGAAATATATGGTTGATTTTAAAACAAAACCAAATTTCATACCATGAAGGAAATGACATCCTAGTCACATAAGGCCAGAGAAGAGTCCTGTAGGTAAAAGAGAAGATAACTCTTAAAAACTGTACAGATAATTGAGCTAAATTTTACATGACTGGCTAAAAGGAGGACGGGAATGGGCAGAGGGGAAGACCCATCCGAGGTGTAGACAGCTGGAAGTCCTCATGCACAGTGTGGACGTGCTCCTCAAGTTGAAGGATGGACAGAAAGGTGTTGCTCTGCCTCCCTAAACCTTCCTGCCTCCTTCCCACAAATGTCAGTCCACCAGAAATAAAGAGATGAGGGCTAAGAAGAGCTGTGTTCTATCTACATTGCCTCCTTCCCTCCACCTGACTTCCTGCCAGGCCTGATAAGCAATCTTTCATAGGTTTCTCTCCACCCTTTTTAAAACTCTTTCTGTGTGTCAGTGGAAGGTACTGCTTTTATACCTACATACACACAAGAAAAACCTGAAGTAATATTCCTTACCGTCTTTGTTTTACCAGGAACAGTATGTCTTCATTCATGATGCGCTGGTTGAGGCCATACTTAGCAAGGAGACCGAAGTGCCAGACGGTCACATTCATGCCTATGTCAATGCGCTCCTCATTCCTGGGCCCACAGGCAAAACAAAGCTCGAGAAACAATTCAAGGTGAGTCCTTTCAGAAGCCTCTTGGGTGTCCTCGCAGAATTGAATGAGCCTGCCTCTCCGCATTTGAGTCGACAAGGCCACGTGGATGGGTTGAGAGTGCTGTCGGCACAGTGGCTTGTATTGTTCTTTACAACAGGCAAGGAGGCCAAGCCACGTGGTAAATTTCAAGGAGAACCTTAATTTTGAGTGGCAAGAGGAAAAGTTCTCAGAAACCCTAGAATAACTTTGTAAATGCAGACTTGGTCTGGGAAAGGAGGGCACAGAGCCTAACAGAATGAACAGACAGAACTGATAATACAGACTGTACAAGTGCTTTCTTTGCTTTGAAAAACCCAGACCACTCAAGCCTGAGTGCTGTGGCTCAGGCTGTTCACACTGCTCTTTAGAAACATCTCCCTCACTTGAAGCCCCTGGACTAGAATAGGCCACCCCACCACAAGAGCTTCTTCAGCTCCGTTTCCCCACTCACCCTGGCACAAGGCAGTGAACTGGGGGGGGAGGGCGTGGTTTTGGGTGGTGTTCTTGTTCAACAATATTCCTCCTGCAACCCGGCTCTTTGACCTCCAGTAATCAGTCAGCAAGGAATTCAGAAAGCAGATGTGACCAGGCCTGCCAGCTGGGGAGGGGCGTTTGCAGAGAAGAGGCTTCCAGTGGAAAGGAGGCTGTTATTTTGTTCCACGTTAGTCCTGTACTAACCTCTTACTTTCCAGGATTCTTAGAGAAACAGGGCCAATGTCTGAAAAAGAAATATCTAGGAGGAATTAGGAAGTCCTTGGAAAAGCCCAGGAGAGTTAGTTAACGAACTCTGAGATTTCAGGTCTTTTCTCTCTCTTTCCCCAGCCTACAACAGAGAAGATGTTATAACTATTCATTGTCTCTGACGTTTTGCCATCCTAGCCAGCACCCTTTGCACTTTGGAGGAGTATGCGAAAGACCAGGGGAGAATGCTGAGCTTAGAACCTGCTGTCAGGAAAACATAAATGTTTTACTCAGCCATGCTTACATGAGCCATAACGGATCACTTTAAGGAAAGAAAAAGTGTAGAGTGCCGCTTCCAGAAACAGATAATACAGAAATAAAAAATGTTAACATTAGGTTTTTGTATAGCTTTTCCTAAAAAGTTACAAAATATATGTGTATCACCCACCTTCAACAGATTTCCCATTTAAATATGATTTTCCCCCTACACGATTACATAAGAGGATTGCTACAGCTTACATGGGATAATCCAGGATCAAGTGCAAATATCCATTATGATGTCAGAATAGAATTAAAAAGAGACGCATTTTACCCTGTTTCCTGTCAACATGATAACTAGGAAAATGTAGGGGTATGTATGTGTGTGTGTACACCTTAAGTATAAATAATGTATTTAAAATGTATTTACTCAAGTTTATTCATAAAAATTCTTTTGAAATAAATTGCATGTCTATTTATTCAACAAATACTTATTAGACACCTATCACATGCCAAGCTTTGTGTTTGATAGAAATTTTAAAATTAACTTAAGAGGGCAGCTGGTTAGTTCAGTTGGTTAGAGCGTAGTGCTAATAATAAAATTAACATAGGAAAGAAAGAGCCAAAAAATCCAAAGCAATACTGAAAAACAAGGAATAGAAATTTATTGTATTGCATATGGTAGACATTATGCAGATGTAATAATTAATATTTAAAAACAGACAAATAATCAAGAGAAACTATGCCCATGTGGAAATTGTTGTGTGATTGATATGATATTACAAATTAGTAAGGAAAGGATGAACTGATCAATAAATAATATTGGGGTGGGGTAGAAGGGTGAGGAGAAAATGCAGACAAGTGTAATTGAACAACAATAAAATAATTTATAAATAAATAAATAATGTTGGGACAATTTCAATGTGGAAACAAGTAAAATTAGGTCCCTAACATACATGAAACACTAAAATTATTCAGTATGGATTTTATGTACCTCAAGGTGAAAACAAAGTTTTATAACTACTATGGGAAAATACTTTCAAAGGCCTCCAGGGTAGAGGAGGACTTTTTAAATAAAAACAAAATTTACAAAAATCTTAAGGGAAAACTTAATAAATTGGATGTAAATGTCTATGTGATTAAAGAGGACAAAGTAACTTGCAACAGACTGTAGGTTTACATTCAAGATGTAAAAACCCCTACAAATCAGTAAATGACAGTGAAGTAGAAATATCAAAAGGCAGTCATTAAAGAAGGAATATAAATGGCTGATGACACCAAAATTCCCCATCTCACAATAAATAAAGAAGTGCAAATCAAAACCATGATTTTGAAAACATAGCATTTTTCATCTGTCAGGCTGTCAAAACTTAATTCTCTGTATGAACTCTCACATGTGTGCCCATTCAGAAACATAGATGGGATATACATTGCTACAAAGTTTGACATAGCAAAATATTGGACATAACCTGAACACTTAGTAATGAGGAATAGGTAAATGGAAAGTAGATTACTCATGTGCTGGAGTACTAAATGAATGAGTAAAATCCAGTATGTACACACACACAGAGCATGCGGTTTTCTCCCAACTGTGCCAGATTTAAGTAGGAGAAATGGACAGTGCACACCCATAGAGGAAGCCATGAGGATGATCTTCACAAAACTGGAAGTCAAACTGGAGAGCAAATGTTCTCTGCTGCTTTCATCTTTCCTAGTGTAAAACATAGATGTGCCAGGGCGTTCCCTAAAACAAGGTTTGGTTCAAGGCATTCTTGAAAGAAAGGCAGGTATGTTTATATTCAATATCTTACCTTGGTTGGGCAGTGTGTGTGTGTATATGAGTGTATGTGTATGTTGGAGTAACTTAATGAAATAATCTGTAATTTTCCTTGACTTCCTTTCTCAGCTCCTGAGTCAATCAAATATTCAACAGAGTGACTATTCTACAGCCCTAAAGCAATGCAACAGGGAAAAGAACAGAACTTCTTCCATCATTCCTGGTAGGTTTTGTTGAATCTTGAAAAAAAGAACATTTTTCCTTTTACAGTGGAAGCCTCATAAGTAATTTGACATTATTTGTACATTTTAGGACAAAAGCAATATACTCATATTTTAGTAGTTATGCCAGATAATGTGACTTTTAAGCAGGACATTCAACACCTGAAGTCTCACCTAAAACTGCAAAGTACATAGTAAAATTAGCTTAAAGATCACACTCAGCCTGAGAAACATACCTGTTTTTTGCAATTTAGGGGTGGAGGGTGGAGGTGTAGCCCTGTGAGCATGGTTGTTTACCATGAATGTTCTGTGTTGCAGTGGAAAGGTCAAGGGTTGGCATTTCGTCCCTGAGTGGGGAAGGCACAGACTACATCAATGCCTCCTATGTCATGGTAAGTCAGAGAAGTCACTGGGGAGATGGCCTACCAGCTTGTTACCAGAACTGAAGCCAGGGTGAGCTGCCTGACTCAGTAGCTATGGACATGGGAAGCCATGCTGAAGGATGGAAGTCAGGTCTGATGGCCCACCACCCACTGCAGCCACAGATAACAGCATTCCTTGATGCTTTTATGCATGCAGGGACTGGAGACACCTGCAAATAAGTGCATGCAAGCACCAAACACGGTTCAGGAATGATGAATTGACATAAAACATACGCTCACCCATCAAAGACAGGGTGTCTGAACACCAACAGTGCCCTGTTGCCAGAGGTGTGAAATTTGGCACTCTGCCATTGGGACTCCTGGAAAGCGAGAAATATAACCCTCCTCTAGATTGCCACTCTATCTAGTATAGGAGACAACATCCACAAGTCATTTTGATAAGTCTTCTCCTAGAGCTGAAAGCTGCATAAACTTGACCACAACACTTCTTAAACTTCTGTTTAATCATCTGCAAAATACGTATCACATTTTCTATCCCATGATACTACTGGAAGGAATAACTGACTTAAGGGAAAGAAAATGCTTAGTGCTATAACTGGCATGTAGTAAATGCCCCTAAACATTGACTAGAGTAATCACATTATCATTTATCACACAGTGTAAAAATAAAAAGACTGCCATAGACTTCCTGTCATGATGGAGGTGTAGGTAGACATGCCTCGCCTCTTCATACAACTATAGCAAAAATTACAAATAGACTACAAAACAAATATCACTCAGAATTGTCAGAAAATTGTGTTGACTGGAAGTCTGACAAACAAGGAATTAAAGAAGCCACATTCATCCAGATGGGCCAAAGAAAGATGCTACTAAGAAAGGGAGTCAAAGCAGCTCTACCTAATTCACAGAAACAAACACAGAGAGGCTGCCAACATGACGAGACAAACAAATATGGCCCAAATGAAAAAACAGAACAAAACTCCAGAAAAAGAACTAAACAAAATGGAGACATGCAACCTATCAGATGCAGTGTTAAAAACACTGGTGATCAGGATGCTCCAGGAACTCATTAGGTATGTCAAAAGCATAAAATAGACCCAGGGAAAAATGAAGGTTATGTTAAGTGAAATAAAGAAAAATCTATAGGAAACCAATAGTGGAGGGGAAGAATCCAAGAATAAAATCACTGATTTGGAACACAAGGCAGAAAAAAAGCATTCAATCAGAACAGCAAGAAGAAAAAGGGATTCAAAAAATTGAGAATAACCTAAGGAGCCTTTGGGACATCTTTAAATATAACAACATCTGAATCATAGGTATGCCCAAAAGAGAAGCGGAAGAACAAGAAATTGAAAACTTACTTGAAAACATAATGAAGGAGAACTTCCCCAATCTGGCAAAGGAAATAGACTTCCAGGAAGTCCAGGAAGCTCAGAGAGTCCAAAAAAAGTTGGACCCAAGGAATCACACACCAAGGAACATCATAATTACATTACCCAAGATCAAAGATAAGGAGAGAACCTTAAAAGCAGCAAGAAAAAAGCAGACAATTACCTACAAAGGAGTGCCCATAAGACTGTCAGCTGCTTTCTCATAAGGAATTTTACAAGCTACAAGGGACTAGTGAGAAGGATTCAAAGAGATGAAAAGCAAGGATCTACAGCCTAGATTACTCTATCCAGCAAAACTATCATTTAGAATGGAAGGAAAGATAAAGTGCTTCCCAGATAAAGTTAAGTAAAAGGAGTTCATCATCACCAAGCCATTATATGAAATGCTAAAGGGAATTAGATAAGAAAAAGAAGATTAAAATGATGAACATTAAAATGGCAGTAAATTCACAACTATCAATAGTTGAATCCAAATAACAAACTAAGAAAACAAGTGGAACAGGAACAGAATCATAGATATGGAGATCATTTGGAGGGTTATCAGATGAGATGGGGAAGGGAGAGAATGGGGGAAAAGGTGGAAGGATCAAGCACAAATTTGTAGTACAAAATAGATAGGGGGATGTTAAGAGCAGTATAGGAAATGGAGTAACGAAAGAACTTACATGCATGACCCATGGACATGAACTAAGGGGGGGATTGCTGGAGGGAACTGCAGTACTGAATAGAAGGGGCAAATGAGAGAAAATTGGAACAACTGTAATAGCACAATCAATAAAATACATTTTTAAATGCCATAAATTTATAAATGTTTTCTGAATATTTAGAGTCATATGTCAGGGTTCTAGCTATCTTCTCTTTGATTTTGTAGGGTTATTATCAGAGCAATGAGTTTATCATCACCCAACATCCCCTTCTCCACACCATCAAGGATTTCTGGAGGATGATCTGGGACCATAATGCCCAGCTGGTGGTTATGCTTCCTGATGGTCAAAACATGGTAAGTCTCTCAGATCACTTTTAGTACTTTCCTCACAGGGGAAATACCAGGTCACAACAGCCAGAAGTCCAGTAAACGAACAAATAATGTCTTTCAACCAGTAAACTAATGTCATTGGTATTGCACCTTGACTACTTTTGGGCCAGGTTTGGTTATGCAATCAGGTCTGAAATTGTTGAACAACAGTTTTAAATAAGGATAGCTTAAAATTAATTTCAATTTAAGTATTTTGTGACACCACTAAGAAAATTAGAATCACAGTCATGAATGAAGTCAGTCTCTATGCTTCCAATTTTTTAAAATAAAACTTAGTAGGATATTTGGAAATTCCTTCAGCTTAAGGAGATCCAAACAATACCAATTTGGAATAAACTGAACTCGTAGTATCAGAAGGACCTTCTTAGTGTCAGAAAATAATGGAAATCCCGTTCTCCTTTTCATGTATATTTCATGTATATTTTCATCTATATTTATGTAGAAACCCAAAACTGAAACCAAAATAATATTTCACTTAGGCTTTGCACATATACCTTGAGATTCATTTCTTCTCTGTAAAATTATGCTGACCATTCCAAATGATGCTGCAAATTGCTGAGCTCTTAAAATCACTTGACTTTTCTCTACCCTGTTGTCAATTATAGAAACAACAACTAACTTTGTTATTGATAAACTAAGAAAGAATAATAGAATAGTTTAGGTGCTTAAGTTTTATTCTACAGATCAATCTGGTTTAAGATACAATATTTTAAGGCTGGGGTGGGGTGGAGGGAAGGGGAGAAAAGGCACACAACTGTAATCAAATAACAATAAAAAATTTTTAAAAATATATTTTAAGGCTAAATTTTGTAATTCAGAGGATTCTAGCCAAGATGGGGGCATAGGCAGATACGCTTTGCTTCCTGGCACAGCCAAAAGAAGAATAACAACCAATTTAAAAACAAAAAGCAACCAGAACTGCCAGAAAATCTAACTGTATGAAAGTCTGACAAACAAGGAGTTAAAGAAGAATCATTCATCTAGCCTCGTAGGAAGGGCAGAGACGGGCAGGCTGGGAGGAGAGAATGCACAGCAAGGCGGCAGCTGGTGGACTGGGCAGGCAAGGCAGCAGCTGTCAGACCATACAGTCCCACATTCACATGTGGATAAACTGGGAGGAACAACTGGGGAACATGACAGACCACGAAACTCAGGACTCCAGTTGGAGAAAATAAGGCCTCAAAACCTCAGGACATAAAAAACCTTTGGGAGTTGTGGTAGCAAGAGAAACTGCCAGTCTCACAGGGGAGTATGTTGGAGGGGCTCATGGGGTCCTAGAACATGCACAAGGCCACCCACCTGGAAATCAGCATCAGCACAGCACGTCAGAGGGCACAATTTGCTTGTGGGTAGTGGCAGAAGTGACTGAAAATGGGGCAAGAGCCAACTAAGCAGCATTGTTCCCTCTCTGACCCTTTCTCCATATACAGCATCATAATGCAGTGATGTGGGTTGCTTCACCCTGGTGAATATCTAAGGCTCTGCCCCTTACAACATAAAAGGTGCACCAAGACAAAGAAATATGACCCAAATGAAAGAACAGATCAAAACTCCAGAAAAAATACAACTATGCAACAAAGAGATAGCCAACCTATCAGATGCAGAGTTCAAAACAATGGTAACAAGGATGCTCACAGAAATGGTTGAGTATGGTCACAAAATAGAAGAAAAGGTGATGGCTATGAAAAGTGAAATAAAGGAAAGTATACAGGGGACCAACAGTAAAGAGAAGGAAAGTGGGACTCAAATCAACAACTTGAGACAAAAGGAAGAAATAAGCATCCAACTGGAACAGAATGAAGAAACAAGAATTCAAAAAAATGAAGAGAGACTTAGGAACCTCCAGGACAACTTTAAATGCTCCAACATCCGAATCATAGGGGTGCCAGAAGGAGAAAAGGAAGAGCAAGAAATTGAAAAATTATCTGAAAAAAAATAATGAAAGAGAACTTCCCTGATTTGGTGAAGGAAATAGATGTACAAATCCAGGAAGCTTAGAGAATCCCAAAAAAATTGGACCCAAAAAGGAACACACCAAAACACATCATAATTAAATTACCAAAGATTAAAGATAAGGAGAGAATCTTAAAAGCAGCAAGAGAAAAGGAGAGAATTACCTACAAGTAGTTTCCATAAGACTATCAGCTTATTTCTCAAGAGAAAACTTACAGGCAAGAAGGGGCTGAGAAGAAGTATTCAAACTCATGAAAGGCAAGGACCTACATCCAACATTACTCTATCCAGCAAAGCTATCATTTAGAATGGAAGGGCAATAAGATGCTTCCCAGATAAGGTAAAGTTAAAGGAGTTCGTCATCACCATCCCCTTATATGAAATGTTAAAGGGATTTATCTAAGAAAAAGAAGATCACAACTATGAAAAGTGAAATGACAACAAACTCACAACTATTAACAACTGAACCTAAAATAAAACAAAAACAAACTAAGCAAACAACTAGACAGGAACAGAATTACAGAAATGGAGATCACATGGAAGGTTATGTGTGGGGAGAAGTCAGGGGGAGAATGGGCAAAAAAGTTCAGGAAATAAGAAGCATAATTGGTAGGTACAAAATAGATAGGGGTGGTTAAGAATAATATAGGAAATAGAGAAACCAAAGAACTAATATTTATGACCCATGGACATGAACTAAGGGGGCAGGAATGCTGGAGGGAATAGCGGTACCAGACAGAGAGGGATACAGAAAAGGAAAAAGTTGGACAACTGTAATAGCATAATCAATAACACACTTAAAAAAAAAGAAACCAGATAAAAAACCTAAATTTTATGATTCAAAGAAAAATTTGAGTTGAATTTTTACAGCACCTGTTAATTTCATGTTACAGCCTGCTTAATAAGACATTTTATTAAAATCTAACATTTTCTTTGGTTTTTAATCCTCCAGGCAGAAGATGAATTTGTTTATTGGCCAAATAAAGATGAGCCTATAAATTGTGAGAGCTTTAAGGTCACTCTTATGGCTGAAGAACACAAATGTCTGTCTAACGAAGAAAAACTTTTAATTCAAGATTTTATCCTAGAAGCTACACAGGTATGGATATAATTTAAAAGAGAAACTTTTCACCTTAAGTGCATATTAACTATATGCTCATTTAAGGATCTTTTCTAGAAATAAGAAGGAATCTGATTTCTTACAAATCCAGACAGAATAACTAAATTTTACTTTACTTGTCACTTTCATTTTCAAAATCTTATAGAATCCTTAAATAATTAGTAATCACTAAATGACAGGGTTCCAGACAGGAAATCAAAGATTTCTCTTATACTTCAAACAGTTCCTGAGAGAATTTTAGTTGAAAATAAACTCAATAAAAAAAAATCAATCCTAATTCTTATGTGTTAAGGCAAATGCTTACCTTGGATTCTCCTAAGTAAAATAGAAAAGATAATACCTAC
Source organism: Desmodus rotundus (assembly GCF_022682495.2). NCBI lineage: Eukaryota > Metazoa > Chordata > Mammalia > Chiroptera > Phyllostomidae > Desmodus > Desmodus rotundus. Next base: position 69,254,037 of record NC_071392.1, read on the forward strand.
TGAACTAGTACATTGCTCTCTAGCAATGTACTAGTTAATAAGTGAAGAAGTGCTTTGAAAATGTGCAGTACAATATACTAGAATTATTTTTACTAACTCTCAATTATCTGTAGCCCTTAATCTAAATTATTTGTCAACATTTACATAATTAAGAATATAATACATTATTTATTGCATAGCTATACTGAAATACTAAAAGATACTAGGAATTGTGAGTAGAGCACATGAGATTCCCAGAGTACCTTCTCAATCAGAAATCACATTTTAGTCCTGGCTAGTGTGGCTTAGTGGATTGAGTGCCAGCCTGTGAACCAAACGGTCACCAGTTCAATCCCCAGTCAGGGCACATGCCTGGGTTTCAGGCCAGGTCCTCAGTAGGGGATGCCACACACTGATGTTACTCTCCCTCTCTTTCTCCCTTCCTTCCCCTCTCTCTGAAAATAAATGAATAAAATCAAAAGAAAAAAAAGGAAATGTTTTAGATGGTTTAAATGCTTTGCTTTATAATACCGTAATCCTGAAACTGGTAAACCTTATATGGTATATAAGATTCACTATTCTCCAGAATATTTGAATGATACAAAACATACAAATGTGATAATGCAAGTAAATTAATAATGTAAACATTGCAATGGAATAGTATCCTACTTGATTAAAACCTGCCCAAAAATGAACGTATTGATTATGGTCCCAGTGATGAGAAATGTGGCCTTGGGAGAGTGACTTACATTCCTTATTTATAAATTAAGGGGCAGATACCAGCAGAATCCTAACACTTCTAAGAGCTCTTAACATTCTGTGCCAGTTTCCGCCTATAACTACTCCCTAAACACTTCAGAATCACCCATTCAGATCTGTACTTTCTCATGCCCTTCTCCCATAAAAGTTTATTATGTCAACAATAAAAATAAAGTTAAAGAAAATAAAAAAAGTCACATGCACAAAAAAGTTTATTGTGAGTGTAATAATCATTACCACAGTCTTGTCATACCCATTATCCTGATTACTCATCAAGTCTAATATCTAGGTTGGTCTTGAGTAATCAGCCAATTTTTCTCCTGGAATTATGCAGAAAATAAACATTCATAATTGACCCCACTTCCGTTTGTCTCCCATATGTAAGCTAGCTATTGTGAACACCTTGATTACCCAGGAGTCAGACATAAGGATGAGCAGTTATTTCGAAAATAATGGTAAAAGAAGAGGGAAACATTGAAATGGGCAGTTTCATAAATGTAGGCATTTATAGGCAGTTCTCTGCCCTCTTCCCGCCCCCCCAAAATCATAGCTTTTGAGGTTGGTAGAGGAGCGAGGGTCAATACGACAGAGACTAGGATTTGTTTCAGTGTTCAGGAGGTTGGGAGTAAGCTACTGAAATCAAGACCTGGGAGCTTTTATTTACCTATCTGTTATACAAGTTTTGAAATTATTAGATATTGAATAGATTAAAAAGAATGTTCATAATATATGTACCAGGTATAAAAATGATGCCATAAATGAATTCAAGGAAAATAACACAGCCTTTCCCTTTGAAGTCCCTCACGAGTCCCCCATCCCATTCCATCCCTTCCTCCCTTCAGCAGCAGCCACTTCCTGAAGCCCTGTTTATCCATCTCTTGATTTACTTTCTAATTTGATCTTTTGTCTTTGTATTCTTTTACACTGTGTTCTTTAGTTTCAAATCTTTTTGAACTTATTATAAATCATATTCTGTGTATTTTTTAGAAGTTGTTCACTTTTCTTCATCATGATACTGCCAAGAATAATCCATGTCATTGAGTATAGTTCCAATTCATTTAATTGTGTTGTTTAGCATTCCAGTTTACAAATATACTTTTTTGTTCTACATTTGGGTTATTACCTGTTTGTGTCTGTTTATTTTGCTTTGCTCTTGCAAACAATACTGTTATGAATATTTTTCTTTTTCTTCTTTGTGTTGATTTTTAGAGAGAGAGAGAGAAACATCAATTTCTTATTCCACTTATTTATGCATTCATTGATTGTATTCCTGTATGTGCCCTGACCAGGGATCTAACCCGCAACCTTGGCATTGCCCTAACCAGCTTGGGGCAATGTTCTAACCAACTGAGCTATCCAGTGAAGGTCATGAATATTTTTCAACACACACAATATTTTCTCTTGAGAATGTCTGGGAAGTATCCCACTGGGTCATTGGCTTGAGCATCTCAAAATTCTGCAACTTTATTAAGTAATTCCAACTATTGTCCAAAGAGGTTCTGCCGGTCCATCCACCTGCCCATCAGGAGTGCATGGGTGATTTGGAATCTCCACCTCCTCGCCAGTGTTGTGATGGGAATGATATGGCATCCCTTGGTGGATGTAATTTGCATTCCTCTTGTTGCAAATGAAGTTGGGTATCTTTACATCACCCTTTGTGAAGTTTCTGTTCGTGATATGTGCCCATTGTTCTATTAAGTTACATAGCATATTCTACTGGAGGTCCTTTTATAGTCTGGATACTAACCCTTTGTCAGCTATGCATATTACCTTCTTTGCAGTTTGTGATTTGACTTTTTCCTTTGTGATTTTTTTTTGGTGAATAATAGTTCTAATGTTTAATCCATGTGAATATGTTAAGCTTCCTTTCCCACTTGTATAAGGAAATCATCTGGTGTCTTAAAAAAATCCCTTTTTAACTTTAAAAAATTTCCATTTTATTCTTCTCTTAATATTTTATAATTGCACCTGGAACTGACATTTTGTAGTTTGTTTTGTGAGGCAAGAATCATTATTTTCCATGTAGATAACCATTGTCTCAGCATCCTTTATTGATCAGCAATATCAGTTCTGCCGTAAATCAAATTTCTATCTTATATGTATGGGCTTGTTTCTGGGTCTCTATTTATTCCATTGGTTTCTTTGTTCACCCCTCTGCCAAAACTATAGAATCTTACTAATTCTTATAGGATATTAGAATCCTTGATATCTAATGAAATAATCCTTTATATTGTTTTTTTTTCTTCAGTAGTATCTTGGCTATTTTGGACTTTTGCACTTCCACATAAAATCTGCTCATTTTTAAGGGATTTAAAAAGTCACACAAGCTGTTTGGTCACTCAAGCAAGAATCAGAACTGGGACCATATTAAAAACTAGAGCTCCATCTTCTTTGCCAGCATCTTCCCTTCTGCATCTTGCAGTCTCATTTTTCCCTTAGTAAAATTGAGTAATGCTGGCATTTGGAAAAGTCTATGCTATTTTAAAAAGAAATTTTAACCCTGAAGATATTTTTTGGTACATACTTTCATGGTTTGATTGGCACAGTAGTCTCACAAATGAGGTTATTGTGAGAATAAAAAGAGAAATACCTATACATGACAGGTGTGGCCTCACGCACTTCCTTCCACGGGGGACCAGCTAACACTGCTGCTGCTCACTCCTGCATGTCATTTGCTTTGATCATCTTCCTTTAATTCCTGATTTCCCTCAAAAATTCTATCCAGTAACCAATATTGTTCTTTTAAAAGCATGAATTTTTCTTTCTTCTTATAGGATGATTATGTACTTGAAGTGAGACATTTTCAGTGTCCCAAATGGCCAAATCCAGATAGTCCCATTAGTAAAACTTTTGAACTTCTAAGTATTATCAAAGAAGAAGCTGCCAGCAGGGATGGACCCATGATCGTTCATGATGAGTAAGTTCCACACTTTAAATTGTTTCATGCCTTAGTATCCTCTAGGTATACGTATATTTCTATTGTCTTTGTACTTACTGCTTTGGGCCAATTGTAGTGATGCAGTCAGGGTGGATTGTGTGCTTCTTATGGACAAGATTAACACAGGATTTTTTTAATTTCACTTCTCTCGGAGCTCTTGTTGAAGGCAGGAGATGGGTGCGTGATCACAAGAATGTGCTTTTGTATTGTAACTGAGAACAATTTCAGTGATGGTTCAGTTTTAGCATTTGAATTTTTACAGGTGCTAACCAGAGACATTTCTTAGACATTGATTTCTTTGGATAGCAGTGAAATTGATACATTTTTTTTTATTTACCAGAAATAGGAATCTTTATGCAATAGTTCTTTCCAATTTCTCTTATAAACTAATTAAAAAAATGTGTGTGCTGGAATTATATGTTATATATATTATATGTAATGCATTTTATAAACATATATTATGACCTTAGATCATTCGAATTGATTGCCAGCTCCTAGTATAAGCAAATCTTAATCTTCCATAAAGTATCCCATTATGAATATTATGAACACTTATTAGTGTTTTATAAACCATAAACCTTACTTCTATGCACAATAAAGAAAGGCAATTCACTAGAAATGTTAGTGTTCTTACTGCAAATTTGTCAAAGTTACATACTCTGTGACTTCCAAATGTGTAAGTTTGATGCATCTGAACAGTCTTTGTCCCTTACCTTTGCTCCAAGGCACGGAGGAGTGACAGCAGGAACTTTCTGTGCTCTGACAACCCTTATGCACCAACTAGAAAAAGAGAATTCCATGGATGTTTACCAGGTAGCCAAGATGATTAATTTGATGAGGCCAGGAGTCTTTGCTGACATTGTAAGTAATAAAACAAAGAACCAAACTTTTCACTGTTAGAATACTAATTACTTCCTAGAGGCTGCCAAAATCATTTTATCTTATATCAAAAAGAGAGAGAAAGAGAGAGGAGAGATAGAGAGAGAGATCACATAGCCTGAAGCATTGGAATGCAGTTTTCAAGGAGAATTACAAGTTATGTTGTCCAGAGTCCACAGAACTGGAATGATAAATAATAAACATTTAAATTTTATCTTCCAAAAATTGATGGATAAAAATTTTTAGTCACATATATACCTTTTTGCAAGACTTATTGTAATTCTGCAAAATATTCTTAGTAGAAGCACTGACTACTCTGACTTATTCAACAAAATAAATAGTTGTTTTCCTGAAGTTCAACTTCTTCTTAGCTCAGAGAATCATCAGAAGACATACAGACCACAAAGTCTTAAACGTTTGAAGGTTTTACTTTGTCTTCGATGAAATTTAATTTCTGAAGTTAAAAAATGGCTAATTCTTGGGTAAGTTTAAAAAGGGACATAATCAACAAAAGAAAAAAGCAAACAAAATATAACCAGAGACATTGACATTAAGAAAAATGTAATAATAGCCAGTGGGGAGGGGATAGTGGGGAGAGGGGTCTATAGGAGCTACTATAAAGGACACAAGGACAAAATCAAGGGGGAGGGTAGAGGTGGGGGAGGGAATTGGGACTGGCTGGAGTGGGCTGGAGGGAACGGGAAAAAATGCAGACAATTGTAAATGAATAAAAAAAAGAAAAAAGAAAAAGGGAAACATGGACAATGAAAAAAAGAGGCAACTGGAGAAATAATTCTCAACACTGAAAATAATCTGGAAGTTTTCATCATTGTTGAAATATGGCTGAAAAAATAGTAGGAAACAGTACAAAGGGGCCAGTGGGAGAAGTTCCTATGGATGTAGGATAGGCTTACCTTCAGCTCCCTGGTCCGTTCATGCATTAGGGACTTATAAAAGGTCCATCCTCCAAGCTCCAGCCCAAACCCATTGGCCAAAGGACAGGGTAACCCTTGCACACCCGCACCTCAGCAGAGCCTCTATTAAATATCTCATTTGTGTTAGTTGAGTTGCATCGAGCTTGTCCTGTATGAAATTCCTTTCCAGAGGTTGAACTTTTACCCATTTCATGAATGCATTCAATGAGGCACCAGTGCAGGTGTGGTCCTGATGATTTTCCACTACAACCTCAGTCACAGTCTCTGCAGCTGCCTTCTCCCAACCCCACCGACCAAACTGGCATCTGTAAGAGAAAAACTATTCTTATGTGTGTCTCTATTCTGAGACCACAGCAGGACACCTGCTGGCTCACCTTTGCTCAAAGCAGAGCATAGGAGCAGACAGACAAGTACAGCATGAAGAGTATTTGTAAAATATTCTTGTAAAAATAAGGTCTGCATTCTTCATGGGTCCCTCAGCTGAGGCACAGTCCTTTGTGAGACCTCCCCATAAAGACACAAACCCAATGGTTTCCATAACAACTGGAGAAAGGAGAATGAGTAACTTATTTGTGAGTGGGTTACAGGTGCCTAGTACAAAGGACTTACACACAAGTTGATCAATCAGTAATGGAACCCTGTCATATTACCTTCTGACTCCATGAAGTAAATGAATAAGGATGGAGTGCTTATCATAAGCAAATGCATGTGGACCAATTTTCTAGGACAATGAATGTTGGATACTTTAAAAAGCTACTTTAATTACAAGAAGACATTAATATTGATTGTGTACCTCTGCTGAGTATAACAGAACCTGTAACATAGTGCCCTTCCACAAAGTGTCAAAGTATAATTTAAAATATTCCTCTGCTTGGAAATGTATGCCTTCGCTGAGTTACTGTTTGAAACCTTCCACTCTCTGTTTCCTAGGAGCAGTATCAGTTCCTCTACAAAGCGGTCCTCAGCCTTGTGAGCACGAGGCAGGAAGAGAATCCATCCACCTCCCTGGACAGTAATGGCACAGCACTGCCTGATGGAAACAGAGCAGAGAGCTTAGAGTCTTTAGTTTAACACAGTTAGGAGTGAGGAAAGTCCGTATCTGAGCATCGTTTTCCTCTTTCTAAAATTAGACTGGAAAAATCAGCTCAGTTTTTGTTATCTGTTTTTTTGTCCCTCACCTGGCAGTGACTTTCATGACATAGGGTTCTGCTGCCAAATTTATATCATTAACAATGTGTGCCTTTGTGCAAAACTTCTTGTAATTCACTTCTTGTGCTTCAACTAAAATGATTGAATTTTACAATATTTCTAAGAATGGAATTATGGCAGTTTTTTTGTATTGATTTTAACAGAAATTTTCAATTTATAGGTATTAGAAATTTCCAACTACAGAGAACATGTTTGTTTTTAGTGTCAAAATTTTAGCTATATTTGTAGCAATCCTCAGGTTTGCTGGAAATATCACTTTTAATACAGTAGACTGTAAATAAAATGCTGTTCCCTGTGCTATTCATCATTTTACAACCGCAGTATTCACCGAAGATAGGGAATATTCTCACACTTACTGTAAATACTGCTCTAGTGTCTCCATGGACCAAATTTATATTTATAATTCTAGATTTTTATATTTTACTACTGAGTCAATTTTCTAGTTGTGTGTAATTGTTTAGCTTAATGATATAGTTCAATATCTGGTCTTGCTCTCTAAGTCTCCTGATATCGTTTCATGTTATCTTAGTGATTAACTCTGTTTCAGCATGTGATTTTAACTTTTATGGAAAATAGAAATACATTTGTTTTGGGAAAAGATGTTTTTATGAAAATAACACTTTATCCAACATTGTTCAAATGGTTTATCCAGGGTGTTGAAATAAATGTAAATGTTGCCATCAACTTGCATTTGCCTGTGGAGTGTTGTGCTGGCGCCTGGCGAACTGTGGGTATTCCCGCTGGCGTGATGGACATAAAAGAGGTTAATGGAATGGGAAAGTGTACAGAACGGTGATTCCCAAACTGCACTGAGCCACACAGGGATTTCACAAAACTTTACATTTTTGAGAACAACACTGTAACATGTACTGACACTGCACAACTATTACTATTAAATTATTTGGACCTAATTACTTCATAAATGGAACCATTATGTATGTCTTTGGCTCAGTGGAGCTGTGAAAATATTACTGAAAAACTAAGTACCGTGTACCAAGAAGTGCTGGGAAATTTTGGTTGAGAACCAAACTAAGAGTTAGATTTTCCAGGCAGGGGCAAGCTAAGCTGGTATGGAAGCCAACTGAATAGATGAGGACATAAGTCCCAGAATACAAAAGATAAGAAGTCCTGTGTTAAGGCAAATTGTCAGGACCCACGAGCTATGTGGAGCCTAAGTGCAGGACAACAGGGAATCAGGGGTAATGAGCCTAGTTTGATACCAGAAACTCCCCTGCCTCAGCCAGTACTGTTTTATAACATTGCCTGCTAAGGAGGGACTTAATCCCAAGAATGCCCAATTCAGGGTCTATAGCAGGAAGCCTGGGAAATATAGCTCTAAAAGAGTGGTTCTCAAAGTATGGTTCCCAGACCAACAATATCAGAAAAAATCTGGGAACTTGTTAGAAATGCAAATCCTGAATTCCCATCTCCGACCTATCATATCCGAAACTCTGAGGTTGGGATTCAGCAATCTAATGTACGTTCGAGTTTGAGAATCACTGCTCTTTAGCAACAATTCAGGGAGCCTACAGTTACCTCAAACAATATACTAAATCCATAAAAAAATTAAGTAGTTCCTTTTTTGAAGCTTACTTCTTAAAGCAATATTCATGAAGAAATCTGAAATAGGAAATGGGAAAAACAAATAGTAGAGGGTCACAAATCACAAAATATTGGTAAACACTGGTCTGCAGGGTACAAAAAAAAACGCACGTGCATCTTTCTCTCCCTCCCAGGGGGGAAGTCCACGGAGTTAATTTTGATTCCTCAATTGCTTTTCTAACCCAGTCTTAGTCCTTTCGTTTTGCAGTTGTGTTTCCTCAGAACCCACAAAGTCTAATCATAAGCTGATCTGAACCAGAAGGACATGGCACCTTAATTAGTCTATTTTTTCTTAGCCTTTGTCCCAGGAATAAACGGCCTTTGAGGGGAAAATACATTTTTTTCCCTTCATGGTTATTTACTAGTGATGTGTCTTGCAGAAACTCTTCAAAGAAAAAGTGATTATGCAAGAAACTTTTATGAAAAGTAAGCATTTTATAGACAAATTCTAATAAATATACCCTGAAACCTGTAACAAAGACAATTCCTATCAGATACAGCAGTCATTCCTCATCTCTTAATCCTTAACTTGGAGACAATAATCAACTATGAGAGAAGTGAAAACAAATGAAATCAGGTAAGTCAGGTAAATCTTACTCAATTATTTATATCCATTACCTAAATTTCTTTTATTGTTTTATTACATAGTGAGTATATTTTTATTCTATTTTTATATTGTTACATAAGCATTTTTATTACACATAATTTATAAACCTATCATTGTCATTAGGTAATATTCCATCTGGAATAGTGGTTTTCAACAGGAACAGTATTGCCCCACAGGGGACATTTGACAATGGTTGGAGACCTTTTCTATTATCATCACTGGGGTGAAGAGAGGGTTGCTACAGGTATCTACTGGGCGGAGGCCAGAAATGCTGCTAAACGTTCTACATTGCATAGGACAGCCCCCACTGCAAACAAGCGTCTAACAGAAAAAGTCAGTCATCCCAGGAAGGAGAAAGCCCGCTGTTATAGTGTACATAGTGTACATGGTGTACACCATGGCTCTTGTGGTCACTCTCCCGGCATTACCTGTTTTGGCTCTTTTCAAATTTTTCCTACCACAACACTATGACAAACATTTCTTTATGTAAAAACCTTTTCCTATGTTTAGGATGATTTCTTAAAACTGATTTCTGTATCATTTGGTGAGCGAATTCTATAAGCATTTTTATGTCTTAAAACTCTTTCACTGTCCAAAAGACTCATACAGTTTACACTTTCACTGGCAAGATATTAGGACCCTATTGTTCCATTCATGGGTTCAAGCTTCTTCTGAAATCTCCTCCCCAGAGCAGCGTTCCCAGATCAGCCTGTCTGAAATAGCATCCCCTCCTCCCAAGGAAGATACTCAAAATATTTTGCCCTGATCATCACCAGAGAAATGAATTGTCTCCCTGTCCTGTGTGTACCAGCTAAATGCCAGCCAACTTCTCTGCATCCCCTTCGTCTCCAGTAGCTCCTCATCTCCTTATCCAGCTTTAATTTTCTCAGTAGCAGATTTTGTTTCCTGACATATTTTTTAAAAGATTTTATTTATTTTTTGACAGAGGGCAAGGGAGGGAGAAAGAAAGGGAGAGAAACATCACTGTGTGTTTGCCTCTCACACACCCCCAACTGGAGACCTGGCCCACAACCCAGGCATGTGCCCTGACTGGGGATCGAACTAGCTACCCTTTGGTTCCCAGGCAGGCGCTCAATCTACTGAGCCACACCAGCCATGGCTATTTCCTGATGTATTTTATACTGGATTGTTGCCTGTACCCTGTATTAGTATGTCGGCTCCATGAGGAGATGAATTTTGATTCATTTTTTAACATCTGTGTTCCCACACATAGAATAGTACCTGGCACATTAAAGGTACTCAAGGTATTTTAGGTGAATAATTAAGAATGAGTGAATTATGAATAAGTTGATTTTTACCTAGAGCAAAAATGCTCTCTTTAATAGTTCTGGGAAACCTGTCATTCCATTGGTAATATTCCTCAACATATAATAAACATCAATTTTGACAAAATATGTCTATTCTTAGTTTTTTCTGTAACACCTTTACAAATTAGCCCAAATGAAAAGGAACTGTTCTATACAGACTTTATCTCTAATTATAAATCACATAGAGCAGTTTTGCAACCTCATGAAAGTATTAAGGATGAACCTAGTCCATCTATTTAGTTAAATGCACCAGAACCATACATTCCACCATTGTTCCAGCATTATACTCCTGAGAATTTATGGCAGCTGCTGCTTCTTGTAAAATGAATGCACTTAACATATATGTATCCTACTTAATATTATAGCATAAGTCCTACTTAATTTTTATATTTCTGATTTGAAACTCCCTAATTTCTTAGCATTTCAAATGACTTAGACCATTTATCTAATATACAAAACTTGGAAAATAAGATCCTTCATAAGCAGAGATGTTTTAAAATATTTTCTTATAATTGAATTGCACTCACAAGTAGTACATAGAATCAAAAATGCTGAGCACATATTGAATTAAAATTAACTTTTTGGAGAAAGTAGAAAAATCTACACATTTGTCATAATAAACAAAACACACTTGTTATTATAAAATTATAAATGATTGAATATTATCCATTTACTTGCTAATTGCGAGTTCTGGTACATTAGAGGTCTCCCTCATTAGTACTATATTGGAAAATGAGTAGGTGGTATTCAATGTTAAGGCATGTAAATGAAACACACTATACCAGTTTTAAGAATCTAGAGATCATTGGCATTAAATTATAGGTAACAAGATTTTTAAGTAATTATTTTTTTAAGAAATAAGATTTGGAAGTAGAGGTAAGAAAAACAGTGGGTTTGACACGAAAATTTCATGTTACATACACAACAATTACTTCTATTCACTCTGTCAGCTGTGACATATTCTAAGCAGGCCACAAAAGAAAGTCTGACCTTTGAAAATCCTCCTAAGTATGCTAATTTGGAGGACATTCCTCTGCAACTGCAGGCCCATCGATCACAGGTCTCAGGTTTCGTATTACCTTGCTTCAATCCTCAGAAAGTTGCTTCAGTTTTAAATTATACACATAAAGAAATAAACAGATACAAGTAATTTTTTCCTTGTTGTTACCTTGTTGAATGAAACTATGTATTGAAAAATATAGTGTTAAGGTTCCTATGAAAAACATTAAAGAAGTCTTTTATAGCACCTTTAGTTCAAGTGTTTTAATGGACTTAGGAAGTTAAAGCCACATTTGTGGGCATTTGAGAGAGTAAATGAAAAACATCCCATATTTTGTGTATACAGTCTGTCCAGTTCTAAGCTCATGGTGATACACAAAATGGTTCAAAGAACCACCTTGAGAAAAAAATGAAATGCTTAGAAAATAATTAAGCCCAATGAGAAAAAAATGAGAACTTGTGTTATTACTGTGTAGTCACAGAATCCACCAACAAGCCTCCCTCTTTCTAGGAGCCTCCCTGTGGCAGATTGTATTTTCCAAAAATAGCCCAACAATATCTTTCATCCCCCAGGTGACTCTGACACTCATCCCTTTGAGAAGTGGGGCTAGGGTCTCTCTCCTTGAACCTGGGTGGACTTTTAACTACAGTGAAAGTGACGCTATGCGCCTTCTGGGGCTAAGTCATAAAAGGCAACAATGTGCAGCTCCAGCCTGGTTCTCTTGTGAGGTTCGCTCTTAAAGCAGGGCTGCCATGCTGTGACAAAACCCACACCTGGGAAGACCCATGTGGAAAGAAACCAAACTCCTGGCCCACTGCCCTGGCTGAGCTTCCAGCTGAGACCAGAACCAACTTGCCCCCCATGTGAACAAGTTGTCTCGAAGTGGATCCCTGAGCTCCTGCCCAACACAGCCCAAGTGAGACCGTGGGGCAGAGATAAAATGTTCCACTGAGCCATGTCCAAACTGCACACTGATGCACAACATAAATGACTTATTTTAAGCCTCTATATTTTGTGGTAGTTAATTACACAGTAACAGTAACTAGGACACTTCTACTTCAAAGCTTAAAAAACTGTATTTTCCAAACTCCCTCCCAGCTAAGGTTCTGGATGTGAATTCTGTTCTACCAAGTGCAAGGAGCCATAAAGTCTAGAAATATAGATGGTATTATCTTACCATGCATTGCAATATTGTGATGAACCATATGTATTTGCTTATACTTCCTAAATTGCTGGCCACTCTGTAGATAGCCTCAGGCAAGATTTAGAAGACAAAGGCCATCTATACTTGTCAAACGTGGGCGTGAGACAAAGGGAAGCATCAAGGATTACACGCAGAAGAATAGTGTTTGCCATTTCCTGAGATGGGCAATCAGGTGGAAGAGCCAGATTGGAAACAAAGTCCTACAGTGGCCCTCTTGAGAAACACTAGTGTATACTATAAACCCTTAAATCTACGCTGAGTTTTAAACACCTGGGAAATATCCAAACAGTGTCCAGAGGTAACTGCACCGATAATCTGAAGCTCAGGTGAGAATGCTTGGGGTTCATTAGTGATATAGACAATGCCTAAAGCCATTGGCCGGGATGCATGCACCCAGTGAGAACACATACAGAGAAAGAAAACAGAGGCCAAGAAAGAGCCCTGGAGACTGTTGTCATTTAACACAAGAGCATATAAACAAGAGGCTGAGGCAGACCACCATCTTCATTAAGCATCTTACATTCTGAACCATTCGCACAATTTCAGCTACTGTTAGATCTCAAATTTCATAGGCCAGAACCTAAATAGAACCACACTCTGTACCAGACATACTATTTAAGTTTTTAAACACTATTACAGTACTTTAACAATCCATGATGCTGCAAGCTGCTCCACCCTCATCTCTTCTTGGTCTTCTCCGTGTTTTACAGCACTTATTGCAGTATCTCTTCTCTACCAAACTCCCTTGATTTCTGCTTCCTCTTAAGCATTTTTTTAAACTTAAGAACAAATCTCCTTTATCCATAGCTTGTCGATAAAGCAAGCGTGTATTTTCTTCATTGGAGTCATCAGGTTTCTGATCAGGGGCAGGGGCTTGTTTCACCCCGTGCCAGCTTCTCCAAGAACCTGGCTCGAAGACATGAGCCCAGGACATTGAAGCCAAGGGCTGGGCTCCTGCGTTAGTTGTGCCTGGCAACAGCCCGCAGTCATCTTCACTGAAGGAAAGATGAGAGGAGCACTATCCGTGCAGCTTCTTCAGGCTCTCAGGCTGAGGGTGAGATTTATGAATTAACTCCAGGGTTTATGAATTTTTATCCAGTGATGCGGTACACATTGCCATAAACACAACAGTGGAAGACACTAGAAACCTTGTTTTCCTCGGCAACAACCTAAACTGGAGAAACAGAATCTTTAAATTTCCAAGTTAGTGCTCTTAACCTTGTGTTCTGTAATTCTTGCTAATTAACAAATATTAAGAATGAGTGTTAGTACAAAAAGAAAATTGGAAATAGGAAGTTATAAAATAGCTGTCAGTGACTAACAAGTATTGCTCCCAAACAGGCAGTTTTCTCTCACTGGATCCTTTTCAGTGAAATTTGGGTGTGGTAAATGTCCTTCCAACGTAAACAATCAGCAAAGGTCAATCATTGTAAAGAAAGCTAATCTACACAGTACATAAAAATAAGATTAGCTACTATGCATCACTGTGCAAATGGTGCACTGTATCTAAGGGTGAACTAAACACATCACAACACTGAGCGTTTATTATGATATGTATTTAATATAATTAATATTTATTATACCAATTTTCATCAGACGATAGTGAAGTGTGTTATTCTTAAAAGTTATATATTTGATGACAATTTTTTTAAAGATTAAAGTGTCTCTAAGTGAGAGTGCCTTTCTCTAATTCTCTAAAAGACATCACATGAGCTTCTGGGGACCCTAATAACCCATGTAAGAGAGGTCTTATAAATTAGAGTGCTTTTTAAATTTTATGAAGTATTTTTAGTCTTAAATAATGAGCAAATTTCCATATTAAGCCATGTCACCTTAGGCAAGTCATTTAACTTTCTAAGACACCTTTTCTTTTCTGTAATAAGATACCTGGCCATATTATCATTTTAATTCTTTCTACTCTACGACCATTTTAAGATGCTTGATGTGGAGCAGATACGTCTATGGTTCATTTGAAGAGCATGAATGTTTGATATAATGTATCCAAAAGTATCTAATATATTGGGGAAATATCAAAGCTAAAATATTATTAACTCTAACAAACTTCAGGAAAAGATGTAAAGATGTTATTGCTAAAGAGGGAATGCTAATGTTTTTGAACATCTATTAAGTATCAGGCTTTTTTTATATTATCTCATTATAACTATCCTGTGAGTTACTGTTATTTTTGTTTTATGTAGAAGGAAATAGCTAGCATATTCTATAACCAATCACAATGCTTCTCAAAGGCCAAGGGTCTACTATCTCAAGGATGTAGGACAAGAAAAACTGGACAAAAGGAACTATAAAGATCTGGAAGATGTGAACATTAAGCCTACCAAAATGGTTACACCAGGGTTCATAAACTAAGACTCAAAAGCCAAGTTTGTCCATCACCTGTTTTTGTAAATAAAGTTTTTTCAGTATATGTTATTGATTATACTATTAAGGTTGTCCCCTGTGTTTCTCCCCTTTATCCCCCTCTGCCCCACATGCCCACTCCCTTCAGCCTCCCCGCCCCCTCACCACTTAGTTCATGTCCATGGGTCGTACATATAAGTTCTTTGGCTTCTCCATTTCCCATTCTAATCTTAACTTCCCCCTATTTTCTACCTACCATTTATACTTCTTTATTCCCTGTACCTTTTCACCCATTCTCCCCCTGCCCCCTCCCTGAAATAACCCTCCATGTGATCTCCATTTCTATGATTCTGTTCATTAGGTTGGAGTCGCTCAAGAAACTAGACAGATGCAGGGAGCTAAGGAGAACAGGGTTTATTAACGGGGAATAAGAGGGAAAGTGGAGCCAACCGAGGGAGACTGAGGAGCCAACCAAGGGAGGTAGGAACTCATTCAGTTGTTCTTAGGTCAGAATTTTTAAGCAAAGGGTATCAGAGTTTAATTGGCTAGAGCTGGTTGCTGGGTGCAGGCTTAAGTTAAAGCTGCATCCTGTTAAGCCGAATAGGCCGACCCCAGACCCTAATCTTCATCTGTTTTTCCTGGGTAGGGTCTGCAGGTAGCTTCCCACAGATTTTGCCATTTTCTAGCCTGGTGATTTTCCATTCCTCTTAGGCCTGCCTAGGTCTGTCACTGTTCCTGTCTAGTTGTTTGCTTAGTTTGTTTTTGTTTTATTTTAGATTCAGTTGTTGATACTTGTGAGTTTGTTGTCATTTCACTGTTCATAGTTTTGATCTTCTTTTTCTTAGATAAGTCCCTTTAACATTTCATATAATAAGGGCTTTGTGATGATGAACTCCTTTAACTTTACCTTACCTGGGAAGCACTTTATCTGCCCTTCCATTCTAAATGATAGCTTTGCTGGATAGAGTAATCTTGGATGTAGGTCTTTGCTTTTCATGACTTTGAATACTTCTTTTCAGCCCCTTCTTGCCTGTAAGTTTTCTTTTGAGAAATCAGCTAAAAGTCTTATGAGGACTCCTTTGTGGGTAACTCTCTCCTTTTCTCTTTCTACTTTTAAGATTCTCTCCTTATCTGTAATCTTTGGTAATTTAATTATTATGTGTGTTGGTGTGTTCCTCTTTGGGTCCAATTTTGGGGGGATTCTCTGAGCTTCCTGGACTTGTATGTCTATTTCCTTCACCAGATTGGGGAAGTTTTCTTTCAATATTTTTTCAATTAAGTTTTCAATTTCTTGCTCTTGCTCTTCTCCTTCTGGCACCCCTATGTTTCTCATGTTGGAATGTTTAAAGTTGACCCAGAGGTGCCTCAACCTCTCCTCATTTTTTTGAATTCTTGTTTTTTCATTCTGTTCCAGTTGGATGTTTATTTCTTCCTTTTGTTGCAAGTCATTGATTTGAGTCCTGATTTCCTTCCTTTCACTGTTGGTTCCCTGTATATTTTCCTTTATTTCGCTTTATATAGCCTTCATTTCTTCCTTTATTTTGTGACCATACTCAATCATTTCTGTGAACATCCTGATTACCAGTGTTTTGAATTCTGCATTTGATAGGTTGGCTATCTCTTCATCACTTAATTGTATCATTTCTGGAGTTTTGTTCTGTCTTTTCATTTGGGCCATATTTCTTTGTCTCGGTGCACCTGTTATATAGTAAGGGGTGGAGCCTTAGTTATTCACCAGGGTGGGGCAACCCAGGTCCCTGACTTGCAGTGCTGTATGTGGGGGAAGGGTCTGAGAGGGAACAATGCTGCTTGCTGGTCTCTCCCCTGCTCTCAATCAGTTCCCCCACAACCCACAAGCAAATCGTGACCTTTTTTTGATGCCCTGGTTCTGATTCCTGGGTTGGTGGGCTTGTGTACATTCTAGTACCCCATGGGTCTCTCCAATGTACTCTCCTGTGAGACTGGCAGTTTCTCCCACCACCACAACCCCCACAGGTTTTTACAGACAGAGATTTTGAGGTTTTATTTTCTCAGCTCTGGAGCCCTGAGTTGCATGGTCTGTCATGCTCCTCAGTTGTTCCTCCCAGTTTATCTGCAAGTGAATATGGGACTGCTCTTCTGCTAGCCATCGCTTTGTTGCACATTCTTTCCACCCTGGCTGGCCATCTCCACCCCTCCTATCAGTCTGGATGAATGTTTCTTTAAGTCCTTACAGTTTTCTGGCAATTCTGGTTGTTTTTGTTTTTAAGTTGGTTGTTAACCTTCTTTTGGTTGTGTGAGGAAGCAAAGCATATCTACCTATGCTTCCATCTTGACCAGATGTGTAAATAAAGTTTTAAGGGAACACAGTCATGTCCACTTATTTATGTCCTGTCTACGGCTGCTTTCATACTACAAAGGCAGAAATGAGTAGTTGTGACACCCTTTGGCCTTCAATACGTATTTATTATCCAAGTTTCCTGACCCTTGATAGATTTCTATGTTTGCAGCTATAACCTATCCAGTCAGCACCAAATCCTAGCACCAACTTTATTATTGAAACTTCTGCTGGAAAACTTGTTACTGAAAGCCAATGAAGAGTTTCATAATCTCTGTCTTTACTCAAGGTTACTGACATTTTTCTAGCACTGACATTAGATCAGCTCTTCAATCATGTCCTCTTTATCACTATGATCATAAAGACCAAACCAATTAATTATATCAAGATCTCAACAGGTTCCCACTCCCACCCAAAGTACTAGTTTCCTAGTTCGCATTCCATCAGGGCACTCTTCTAGATTCAGAGTGAAATCAAGTTCTGCAAATGAAATAATATATGTGGTCTTTTCTCTCTGGCTTCTTTTATTTAGCATGATACTTTCAAGGTTCATCCATGTAGCATGTACCATTTCATTTCTTTTTATTGCCAAATAATATTCCATTGTAAAATATGTTGCATTTTGCTTATGCATTTATTAGTTGACTGACCTTTGGACTGTTTTCATTTTTGGCTATTATGAATAATCTGCTACAAACATTTGTTTATAAGTTTTTGCATGGACATATGTTTTCATTTCTCTTGGTTATATAACTAAGAGTGGAATTGCTGGGTCATATGGTAACTATGTTTAGCTTTTTTGCAAAACTGTTCTCCCAAACAGCCATACCATTTTACATTCCCACCAGCAGTTTATGAAGGTTCCAATTTCTCTACATCTTCACCAGCACTGTTATTATCTTTTTTAATATAAGTATCCTGGTGAGTATGACGTGGTACCTCACTGTAAGTTTGATTGTCATTTCTCTGGCAGCTAGTGATGATGTTGAGTGTCATTTTATGTGCTCACTGACTTTTTATTTATCTTGTTTGGAGAACTGTCATTTCAGATCCTTTGTTCATTTCTTTACATTGAGATCTTTCTCTTTTTATTGGGTTATAGTAGTTCTTTATGTAATCTAAATACAAGTTCCTCCCTTACCTGATACATGACTTGCAAAATTTTTTTCCATTCTGTAGATCGTCTTTTTGCTTTTTTGATGGTATCCTTGGAAGGAAAAGTTTTTTTAATTCTCATGATGTCCAATTTATTTTGTTTTGTTGTTTGTGCTTTGGTGTCATTTATTGAAGGAACCATTGCCATACAACCAAAGTCATGAAGATTTACACCTATGATTTTTCCTAAAAGTTTTATAGTGTTTTCTTTTAGACTTAGGCCTTTGGTTCACTTTGACTTAATTTTTATACATGCTGCAAGGTGCAGGTCCAACTTCATTTTTTTTTGCATGCAGATAGTCAGTTGTCCCAGCACCATTTGGTAAAAAGACTATTTTCCTTTAGTAAACTGTCTTAGCACCCTTTTCAAAAAACAATTGACCATAAATGTGATGGTTATTTCTGGACTATCAATCTATTCCTATGAGTTTGGAAGTATTCCTTCCTCTCCAATTACTTGGAATGATTTGAGAAATATAGGTGTTAACTCTTCTTGAATGTTTGGCAGAATTCACCTGGGAAGCCATCTGGATCTGTACTTTGTTTTTGAGTAATTTTAAATTACTGATTAAATTTCATTACTTGTAATAGGTATACTCACATTTTCTGTTTCTTCATGATTCACTCTTGGAAGGGTATATATTTCTAAAAATTTATCTATTTCTTTTAGGTTCTTCAATTTGTTGGCATATAATTTTTTGTAGTAATCTCGTATGATCCTTTGTATTTTGATGGTGGTGAGGAAATATTTTCTATCTACAAAGATGAAACTTTGATATTGGGAAGATGGCAGTGAGATAGGTGGGAGTGGAGTCCACTTCCCCCTGCATATGGGTGAAACACCTAACTGATCTACTGAGGAACAAAGCAAACAGCCAACAGTACCCCAGCATTTATGAAGATAGGAGACCAAAAAGTATAGAGTACACTGAAAAAACAGATGGTAAGGGGATCGCTTCAGGACAAAAAAGCAGACACCTGAGCAACTGCAACCCCAAGCCTGCACCTGCCAGGCCTGCCATAGGACTCCTGGGAGAGAGCAGAGTTAACGGCTCCCTCCCCTGCCAAACAAGGCTTGAGCGGCCCGAGAGAGACCTGGGTGCTTGAAGTCGCAGGGAGGGGAATAAGGACGAAGTGGTAAACACACGGAAACTGTGGGCACCGGCTGGGGAGAGCTGAGAGTTGGGCCGATTGAAGCCCTGACCCGGACAGTCCCTGGTATAGCTGGAGAGGTGAGCTGTGTGAGAGGACAGGACCTTCCTTGTATGGAGCGGCAGGATTGAGCAGGAGGAATTTCTCAAAAAGAAAAAGACACTCGGGGGCAGTTTGGGGAATTCTCCTGCAGCAGCAGCTCCAGTCTGCACTCCACCCGGCTGCCCAGTGCTCCCTGGGGGTGTGAGGAATCGAGCCCAAATCCAAAGCACTGGGGAGAGTGTGCACCTTGGAGGTCCTCTGGGCACACATCCAAGGCATCAGGGAAAGTATGCACCTCGGGGGGACCTGAGACCACACCCAAGGCACTGGGGAGAGAGTGCACCACAGAAGGACCCGCATGTGCACCCAAAGCCCAGAGGAGGGTGAGTGCCTGAACCTGTAGTTCTGGGGGCTGCCAGAGAGCTGGGCTGGAGGCTGCCCGTGTTGGAAATGGAGAAGAGCTAGTCTAGGCCCCCTGAGTTGGCTGCAGCCAAAAAGACCAGCAAAACTGGATTGGCCAGTTTGAAGCCAGCAGGAGGCTTTGTTTTTGTTTTGTGGGGTTTTTTTTTTAAGTAATTCTTTATTATTAAATTTTTAAAAAATTTTTTCTTTTAACACCTTCTTCCTCTCTTTCCTTCTTTCTTGTTATATTCCTTGTTTCTCTCCCTTTATATCTCTTCTTCCTTCCTTCCTTTTTTTTTTTAATTCCCACAAGTGCTACAATAAAACCTGGAACTGTGGAAAGACCAGAGTTGGGCCCAAAGAGGGGGCATCCCAATAGCTGAAACAGTGAAACAAATTTCACTTTGCTACTCCAGAGAACTTGCAAGTTATTGTATATTTGTATTATTATTTTTTTCATTATTCTTACATCACTCATTTTATTAGTATTTTTGTATTTCTCTTCTTTCTGTTTAGTCTTCTTCACTTGATTGGTTAATTTGCATTGTTTGACTGGTTTCCCCTTGTTCTCTCTTCCACAGTGTATTGTTAATTAACTGTCTTTCATATCACTTGTGTTCTATTAGCACACTACTCTAGGACCTATACTCCCTATTCTAGTTTCCAGATCACATAGATTCTGTCATGATTGTTACTCCATTACTATTGTAAATAATAGCTGTTCCATACATCTGTAAATACTACACAGAACCCCTCCCAGATCTCAGCCCACTTCACTGTTTCCTGAACTTCATTAACTCTATTCTCTCACACATTACACTTATTTTCTATACTTTACTCTCACTTTACCTCATAATCTGACCTCCCACAAGCTCTCAGCTTTCTAGATCCAACTCACAATCCTTCCCCCCTGCAACAAGAGCCTTATCTTCTTTCCACCTTTTCTAAAAAGTGGCTAGCAGCGTGAATAATCATGGTTAACACTATACATATCCAAAGGATCTCCTATCTCTTCTCCAAGGGCTGGTACTTTAAATATCATAGAATACACTCCTGCTGTCTTAAACCATTTCACCTTCCCCCTACAACATATCACAAAAAAGAGTAGGTAGAAGCTGTGAACACCAGGATACCTCCTGGAAGAGGAAACCTACCAACAAAGGAACAACCAACAGATAAGAACAGAAGAAGGTGAAGGAGGGAGTGGAAGTCACACTAACTCAACCCAGGACCTATCTGGAAATACAACTAAATAGTGGAGAAATTACTCAGAACAAAAAACTGAACAAGAGCAAGGGAAAAACCACAAAACTTTGTACACATGGAAGAACCAGCTCCAACACAACCTGCCCACACCTGTACAACAGAAAACAAGAGGTGGGGGACAGACTGACCCTCAGATAACCAGCTGGTGGGAAGGGCCCAGCAAAGAAAGACCCAACAACAACCAAAAACCAAAGACATACACAAAGCCAACAAAAACCAGAGCCCAAGATCAGTGAGCTTGGGGGATAAAGGAAACTGTACCACTGAATCTCACAAGTATTTTACCACAAAAATTTACACCATAAATCCAGGGGGTGAGAACAGAGCAACTTAAAAAGCAGAGGCTAACAGGAAGAGTCACAAACAATGGGAAGACAAAGAAACAATCCCCAAATGAAAGGAAAGGAGCAAGTCTCAGAAACAATGCTAAATGAAAAAGAGGCAAGTCAACTATCAGATGTTGAGTTCAAAGAATTGGTTATAGGGAGCTTAATGAGCTCACACAGAATTACCGAAAACTACAGGGAAACTAAAATGAACTCATTGCAAACTATATAAACATGAAAAAGGAAATAGAAACTATCAACAAGGGCCAAGAGGAAATGAAGAATACAATATCTGAACTGCAGAACACAGTAGAAGGAATCAAAAGCAGGCTCAGTGAAGCAGAGGATCAGATCAGTGAACTGGAGGACAAGGTAGAAAAAAACACCCAGAAAGAGCAAAAAAAGAAAAAGAGGCTCACAAAGAATGAAGAGGGGTTAAGGGAAATGCAGCACAACATGAAACGTAATAATATTCATATAATAGGGATACAAGAAGGAGAAGAGAAAGAGCAAGAGCAAGGGATAGAAAACCTGTTTGAAAAAGTAATGATGAAAAATTGCCCTAATTTGATAAGAAAAAAATCACACACATCCAGGAAACACAGAGTCCCAATCAAGAGGAACCCAAAAAGGCCCACTTCAAGACACATCATAATTAAAATGGCAAAATTCCAAGACAAAGAGAGAATCTTAAAGGCAGCAAGAGAGAAACAAAAAGTAACATACAAGGGAGCCCCTGATAAGGTTAGTAGCTGAATTCTCCACGGAAATGCTCCAAGCCAGAAGAGAATGGCAAAAAATATTCCAAGTAATGAGAACCAGAGGTCTGCAACCAAGACTACTTTACCCAGAAGGGCTCTCAATCAAAATAGGAGGCCAAACAGGGAGCTTCCCAGACAAAAGAAGTGTAAAAGAATATACCTCCACAAAACCAGCTCTGCAAGAGATGTTAAATGGACTGCTTTAAGGAAAGGAAACAAAAGAAAGAGAGAGAGAGGAACACAGGTACAAAAAAATGGCAATGAATAAGTACCTATCAATAATAACCTTAAATGTAAATGGATTAAATGCTCCAATCAAAAGACATAGAATAGCTGAATAGATAAGAAAGCATGACCCCCACATATGCTGCCTACAAGAGACCCACCTCAGGACAAAAGACCTACACAGACTGAAAGTGAAGGGCTAGAAACAAATTTTCCAAGGAAACGGACAGGAAACCAAAGCAGGGGTGACAATATTCATATCAGACAAAATAGACTTCCAAAAAAAGGCCATAAGGAGAGACCCAGAAGGTCACTTCATAATACTCAAAGGAAGAATCCACCATGAAGATATAAACATTGTGAATATATATGTACCCAACATAGGAGCACCCAAATACATAAAGAAAATCTTGGAGGACTTCAAGAAAGATATTGACAGCAACACAATTATAGTAGGGGATTTTAAAACCTCACTGTCAAAGATGGGCAAACCTTCCAAACAAAATATCAACACAGATATAGCGGCATTGAAAAATGCCCTGGATGAAATGGACTTAACTAATATATAGAGAACCTTTCATCCCAAAGAAACAAAATACACATTCTTTTCAATTGCACTTGGAACATTTTCAAAGATAGACCACATGATAGGACACAAAGCAAGCCTCAACAAGTTCAAGAAAATTGAAATATCAAACATTTTCTCTGACCATAGGGGACTGAAACTAGAAACAAAACTCAAGGGAAAAAACCCAAAACATTAAAAAACATGGAGATTGAATAGCATGCTATTAAACAATGAATGGGTGAAGAATGATATTAGGAAAAAAATCAAAAACTTTCTGGAAACAAATGAAAATGAACTCACAACAACCCAAAACCTATGGGACACAGCAAAGGCAGTCCTGAGAGGGAAGTTTAGAATGATACAGGTCTACCTAAAAACAAAAGAAACATTTCAAATAAATGACCTAACCCTAATCCTACAAGAACTCGAGGAACAACAACAAAGACAACCCAGAGCAAGTACAGTGAAGGAAATAATCAAGATCAGAGCAGAATTAAATGACATAGAGACTAAAAGCACAATTGTAAGGATCAATGAATCCAGGAGCTGGTTCTTTGAAAAGATAAACAAAATCGACAAGCCTTTAAGTAGACTCATCAAGAAAAGAGAGAAGACCCAAATAAACACAATCAGAAATGAAAAAGGAGAGACTACAACTTATACCACAGAAATACAAAGGATTGTAAGAAATTACTATGAAGAACTATATGCAAAGAAATGTGAAAACCTAGATGAAATGGACAAAAATCTGGAGAAATATGACCTTCCAAAACTCAACAAAGAAGCAGAAAGCCTGAACAGACCAATAACACACAATGAAATTGAAACAGTAATCAAAAATCTTCCGACACACAAAATCCCTGCACCAGACGGTTTCACAGGGGAATTCTACAGAGCATTTAAGGGAGAGCTAACCCCCATCCTCCAAATATTATTTCAAAAACTTCAAGAAGATGGAAGACTCCCAAACTTGTTTTATGAAGCCAACATCATACTAATCCCAAAACCAGATAAAGACATAACAAAGAAAGAAAACTTCAGGCCAATATCACTGATGAACATACATGATAAAATCCTCAACAAAATATTGGCAAACCACATCCAGCAATACATTAAAAAGATCATACACCATGATCAAGTGGGATTCATCCCAGGGATGCAAGGATGGTACAATATTCACAAATCAACAAACATAATACATCACATAAACAACAACAAAGACAAAAATAACATGATCATATCAACAGATGCGGAAGAAACATTTGATAATGTACAGCACCCATTTATGACAAAAACACTCAGCAAAGTGGGAATAGAGGGAGCATTCCTCAACATAATAAAGGCCACATATGAGAGACCTACAGCCAACATCATACTCAATGAACAAAAACTTACAGCTTTCCCACAAAGATCAGGAACAAGACAAGGATGCCTCCTCTCACCCACTCCTATTCAACATACTATTGGAAGTCCTTGCCACAGCAATCAGACAAGAAAAAGCAATAAAAGGCATCCAAATTGGAAAGGAGGAAATGAAACTGTCACTGTTTGCAGATGACATGATAGTGTACATGGAAAACCCTATAGACTCCACCAAAAAACTACTCGACCTAATAAATGAATTTGGCAAAACAGCTGGATACAAAGTCAATACTCAGAAACCAAAGGCATTCTTGTACGCCAACAATGAAACATCAGAAGTAGAAATCAGGGGAAAAAAATCCCATTTGATATAGCAACAAGAAAAATAAAGTACCTAGGAATAAACCTAACCAAGGAGGTAAAAGACCTGTACTCAGAAAACTACACAACATTGAAGAAAGAAATTAAGGAAGACACAGACAAATGGAAGCATGTACCATGCTCATGGATTGGAAGAATTAACGTCATCCAGGTGGCCATACTACCCAAAGTGATTTATAGATTCAATGCAATCCCTACTAAAGTACCCATGACATATTTCACAGGTATAGAACAAACAGTTCAGAAAATCATATGGAACCATAAATGACCCTGAATAGCTGCAGCAATTTTGAGAAAGAAGAACAAAGCAGGAGGGATCATAATACCTGATATCAAACTCTATTACAAGGCCACTGTCATCAAAACAGCCTGGTACTGGCATAAAAACAGGTACATAGACCAATGGAACAGAACAGAGAGCCCAGAAATAAACCCAAGTTTCACGGTCAATTAATATTTGACAAAGGGGGCAAGAGCATAAAATGGAGCAAAAACAGCCTCTTCAAATGTTGGGAGATCTGGAGAGCTACGTGCAAAAAAATGAAACTCGATCACCAACTTACGCCATACACAAAAATAAATTCAAGGTGGATAAAAGACTTAAATATAACTCATAACACCATAAAAGTCCTAGAGGAATGCATTGGCAGGAAAATCTCAGACAGTCCATGCAGCAGTATTTTCACTGATATGACCCCTAGAGCAAGGGACATAAAGGAAAGAATAGAAAAATAGGACCTCATCAAAATAAAAAGCTTCTGCATGGCTAAAGAAAACAGCACTAAAATAAAAAGAGAACCAACTATATGGGAAAACATATTTGCCAATGATACCTCAGACAAGGGTCTGATCTCCAAAATATATAAAGAACTCACAGGACTGCACTCCAGGAAGACAAACAACCCAATTACAAAATGGGCAAAGGACTTGAACAAACACTTCTCCTAGGAAGACATACAGGGGGCCCAGGGACATATGAAAAGATGCTCACCATCACTAGCCATCAGAGAGATGCAAATTAAAACCACAATGAGGTACCATCTCACACCAGTCAGAGTGGCCAACATAAACAAATCCACAAACAAATGTTGGAGAGGATGCGGAGAAAAGGGAACCCTAGTGCACTGTTGGTGGGAATGCAGACTGGTGCGGCCACTGTGGAAAACAATATGGAATTTCCTCAGAAAACTAAAAATGGGACTGCCTTTTTCCCAGCAATTCCGCTGCTGGGATTATACCCTAAGAACCCTGAAACACCCATCCAAAAGAACCTATGCACCCCAATGTTCATAGCAGCACAATTTACAATAGCCAAGTACTGGAAGCAACCTAAGTGTCCATCAGCAAATGAGTGGATCCAAAAACTATGGTATATTTACACAGTGGAACTCTATGTAACAGAGAGAAAGAAGGAGCTTATACCCTTTGCAACAGCATGGATGGAACTGGAGAGCACTATGCTAAGTGAAATAAGCCAGGCAGTGAGGGACAAAAATCACATCATCTCACCTTTAACTGGAACATAGCCAACAAAAGAAAAAAAGCAAACAAAATGTAAGTAGGGACATTTAAATTAAGAACTATCTAACAAGAGCCAGAGAGGGGGAGGGGAGAGGGGACAGTGGGGAGAAGGGTTTTCAGGAACTACTATAAAGGACACATGGACAAAACCAAGGGGGAGGTTGGAAGCAGGGGAAGGAGGTGGGTTTGGCTGGGGTGGGGAGAAAATGCAGACAACTATAATTGAACAACAATAAAACAATTTTTTTAAATAAAATAAAATTAAAATGAAACTTCAACTGCTGAGTATAGGAAAATATATTTTTGTAGGAAAACAACTGCACAATAAATTATCAAATAGCACAATCATGATCACTTTTACATACTGTGGGTGCCTCCACCCACAGGGCCCCCCCAGCCACCACAGATGAGAATAATTCTACCAAGAGGTGATCTGCTTGGGGAGGAAAGGTGGCCACTCTCTCAAAGGAGAAGGGCCAAGAGCCTTTTCCACAGTGGGCTTTTATTGGGTTCATTTTGCACAGGAATACAGGTAAAGCTCATCAATCATTGTCAGGCTGTAAGAATCAAACAATAGATAACAAAGATCTCTGAGGGCTTATTCTGAATCGGGGTCAGTTAGCTAAAGGGCTATAAGACTTTGGGAAACAAACTCATTCCAGGCTTGGACCCTTATCATTTAAATTGAAGGTATTAGCAAAGCAGGTTTCACAGGATTTTATGCATTCTTTCTTAGGCCTGATCACCCCGGGTTATCTGCCCTTTCCAGCACAGGACTGCACCCACCTCTGGCATTGTTTCAGGCTTAAGTCAGGCAGGGGAATTAAGGCAACCAAGAGATTAGGAGACTTCTTGTAGGCAGAATGAGGACTCAGGCAATATCAAAGCTGAGTGGCGAGGGTCCATCACCCCCTTTCTCCATAGCCCCCCAAGTCCTTCCCTGTGGGCCTCTTCGTGACCATGCCTGTCTTAGGTCATCCCTCCCTGCTTGTTGAACATATATGTGATCTTAAGGGAAGAGCAGACAAATGAAATTTAAATTCATTTTGACCAAAATATGTATTTAGTACTGATAATATACTGATGCATGAAGATTAATAAAATAAGAATGTTTTCCAGAAAAAACAAATATAAAATAAAACATGCTTTCTATTTTTAAGGATCTGGAAGTGCATACATACTCTCTGCTATTTCAGTGTTACTGTAACCAAACACAGGTCCAGCTGCCCGCCTCTTTGAAAGCCAATACTCAAGAGGCAGGTGCTGATTTAAAAGGAAGTGGTTTATTCAGGTGCCAGCCACCTGGAAGATGGGGGACTCTCATCTCAAAACCCATCTCGGCACCTCGGGCTTCCTGGCTAGTTTATATAGGGGAACCGTGGGAGGAGGAGAACTGAGGAATTTCTGGCTATGTGCAGTTTCTCAGCTCTGCTCTTGAGTGGTTTCAATGTGATCTCCTGCATGTGTCATCGTGTAGTCTCATCGCGCCATCTGCAGTTTCACTGCTGATATCTGGGAACAGGATGTTTTTCTGCTGGTTCTGATACGAGTCGCTTTCACTTGCCCAATATCTTGTGGTCACAGTCATTCCTTGGTTAAGCAGGGACTGCAACTACTGATGTCTATCAAATACTTATAAGGAAACTTTTAATGCATGAATCTTCCATGAGTTTGTTAGTACAGACTATTCTATAATTACCACCTGATTAGTTATTATGTCTACTTCAATCATTGTTACATTACCACACCCAAAATATGAGAAAACAAGGAAAGAAAGGTAGCTAAGAAGGCTCCTATGTCTTTTGGACGTGAATCTTTTCTCTCTGAGCTTTCTGGTTGCCTAAAAAAACCAAATTGTCCTAGCCTCACCTTGTGCTTTTCCTGCCCCACCCCTGGCACAAGCCACTTCATCGAGAAACCAGATTTCTTTTAGTTTATAAGAACAAGATTTGCTATCTTCTGTGATGTGTGATTATGTTACTGAGACATTATTGTACTTACCCCTTTTAGTGGATAGAGCAAAAAAATACACAGACACAAACACACACACACACATAATTTAAACATAAATGAATGCCAATGTTTCAATTAATATTTAACATTACAGGTTTTTCTTAACTTTAAAATTTTTTATTTGCGTCTGTTGTCTTCAGCAGTGAAAATTTCAATTTCTTATAAAATGAATACATATTGTTTATTTTATCCCAAATATGCATACAATAATTTTACAATTGCAATGCTAATATTACAGTTAACAATAAACTTATTGTGAGAAGAGAGTATAGTGATCATTTCACAATATTCAAAAACATCTAGTAATTATGTTGTACACTTAAAATTAACATAATGTTGTATGTCGACTATATCTCAATAAAAACCTATTAAATAGAATTTAATGTTTCTTTGACTTTCTTTTCTTTAGAATAGATCTCACAAGATATATTTAGAATGCTTTGTATAAAAGTTATTTGTATTACTTCTTTGTGTGGTTACATTGTCAATGTGATATCCAGTTGGATTAATTTCTTTTTGTTTTCATTACATTTTACTTTTGCTTTGAAGTCCTTTTGATTTAATTTAGTTTTTCAAATAACAAACATGAGTTTCAAAGATTAAAACTATGTTAAGGGAGTTGTAAGATGGCAGTGGAGTAGGAGGATCTTTCTTACACCTCTTTCCAGAACCAAACTAGAAATAAAACTAAATTGGGGAACAGTCACCCAGAATTACCAACCAAAAACTACCTGAAGTGGGACTTTTAACCAAGGATGGGCAGAAACCACATCAAGACTGGTAGGAAGGGCAGGCTCACACAAGGGGCCCCCACAGGTGGCAGGCCTCGGGTTCAGAGGAATAGCACAGCTGTGGCAGCTTTGCCCTGAGAGAAGTGAAGCCTGAACCCCATATTTGACTCCCCAACATGGAGGCCAGAGCCAAGATCAGCCACCCACGAGGCATCCAGCAGTGAAAAGCAGCAGGGTTTCTATACACAGAGAGAGAAGGAACCCGCTGGAGGCAAAGCCACTTTTTTTTTAAGGGGCTGAAGCAAAAGGTTTTCATTTGCAGCAACTAATCCGAGTCTCCAGTGAAGAGAGGGTGGTGCACACTGGAGTCACCTGAGTCTGGAGTGGGACACTTGGAGACAGACATGGTAGAGCAGCTGCTGGGATCCCTGTGCTGGTCATCACCTGATATCTCGGCAGCCATTCTCCTTGAAAAGAAGCAAGCCCCTTCCAGGGGAATCAGTCTGGGACAAAACACTTGCCCCACCCTGTGGGATACTATTCACTCCACTTTCTGGAATACTACTTGCCTCACCCTCAAATCCTGCTTGCCCCACCCTGCATCTTTGTTTCTTCACCCTGCATCTTAACTCCTGCTGAGGAGAGAGCAACATAAACAGACTTAGTGGGTGTCAGAGACAGACATTCCCTACACTTTCCTGGGAAGCACTGGTGCTTCCTCTTGATGGGAAAGCCGATAGAAACACTGGGTAGACACATCCTCCTGATTCCCAGCAGACCCAAATTCTGGGCTCTGGAGGCCCTACCTGTCTGCCTACTGGGGTTCTACACTTCTAAGTTCAGGGATATAATCTGGAACATACTCAGACATGTGGCTCTGGGGCAGGAAGACACACCAGCTCTCTTCGCTGAAGTCTGAACAGCACCTAACCCTCATGGAAGATCCAGAGGTTCCATCCTTCTGATTCCACCAGAAGCCTGTACAAGTCATTCAGTGTCTAAGTCTGACAGCCAGCTGGCAAGTAGAGGGAGATGGAGGTGGATCTTTTGGTGCCCTGGGACATCTGCTGACCCACACCTGGGCCCTGAACTGAAAAAAAGCCTGCCTTGGAGTGCAGCTTGGCACCTTCTATTCATACCCAAGCTTGGCAGAAGCAGCCACAGTCTTCGTATTACTTATTGCTTCAAACAGTCTGCTGAAGGCCAAACATGGAGAGCATCTGACATTGGCTTACATCAACTTCAGACAACACTGGAACCGTATCCAAAGGAAGATCCCAGAAGGCAGGCACTAAACTAGGCAGAGAACTCCACTTTGTTCACTTTCATTATTTTTTCTTTTTCATACCTTTCTCATTTTTTTGAATTTTTATTTTTTGTTCTCTTTACTTTTTTCATATCTCTTATTTTACTTCTTTTCTTACTCTATTTTTCTTCTCTTTTTTATTTTACCTCTTTTTTCTGTTTTTTTGTTTCCATTTCTTGTTCTTATTATTTCTCTTCTTGTAATAGTTTCCTTTCCTCTTGTCTTCTTGCATTTTTACTATTATTTCTCTCTTTACTCTTTTCTGATTCTTTTTTTTGTTGTTGCTCTTGCTACAGTTGTTCAGAAAATACAGAATCCAAATCAAGACAAACCCAGAGACCAACACTAAACACGTCATAATTAAAGTGACAAAGGTTAAAAACAAAGAGAGAAACTTAAAGGCAGCAAGAGAGAAACAGTTACCTACAAAAAAGCTTCCATAATGCAGTTAGCTGATTTTTCAACAGAAATATTTCAGGCCAGAAAAGATTGGCATGATGTATTCAAAGTAATGAAAACCTGCAACCAAGACTACTCTAACCAGAAAGACTACCGTTTAAAATTGAAGACAAAATAAAGTTTCTCTCCCTAGTCTTTACTCTCTAGTGTAACACACAGGCCACATTGACTAAGTTTCATACCCTCCCGATAGTCATTTGGGAGATGTGGAAGTGAAAAGAACAGCAAACTTATCTTTTAGTATGGGACATAAGACAGGAAACCATAGAAATATAAGGATGGATGGAATAAATTCCATTAAAGGTTATAAAGAAGTAACCCAATATCTGAGGATGAAAAAAATTGGCTTTGGATAAGTCTGGGAAAGCTTCTTGGAGGAAGGAAATAACTGCTCAGACATTTTTTAAAGGAAGGTATGACTTGGGTGGGGGCGGCAGGATGGAGGGAGCATTCCACGTGGAAGTCTCGGGGAGAGTAAAGGTTCACAGGTGGTAAAGTAAAGGCTGGGAGCAGAGAGTTACAATAGCGTTTTTGGTTCCCACACGATTTATGTAACAGATAGAGGGTAAAAAAATGCGAAGGTTAGGTCATGGTGACATTGTGGAGAGTTTTAAATATGATTAACAAGATGCACTTATTCTATAGTCCTCAAGGAGTCATTGATCATCTCTGAGAGAATAAATTAATCAGGGCAATGTCTCAGCTTTAGTGCCGTTCAAGATACATTGGGAAGAAGGGTTGGACAAGAAGGTTTCTGATTAGCTTCTCTCTCTGTTTTAAAGCTTGCTGCCTTATGTATTGCATCCCCTTGTGGCCAAGGCATGCATCACAAGCAAAGTTAACATGATCACAGCGAGCTACATCACACCAGCGCTAAAGGAACTAGAAAAGAGGTAAGTTTCAGTCATTTTCAACGAGGAAGCTCCATGGCATTATTTGTACTTCATGTCCACCTTTTCCTTCCTCCTCTGTTCACCTGTCGTAGTGTGGAAGATGCTGGCATCACTGTCATTGGTGAATTGGGACTGGACCCGGGTCTTGATCACATGCTGGCGATGGAAACAATAGATAAAGCCAAGGAAGTGGGAGCCACGGTGAGCCCCTTGGATGCCCGAAGTTTCACTTAGCAAAACATTCAAAGGTCCAGGATTCTGTGTCCAGAAATAAACTTTTTATTATTTTGATTACATGTGTTGCTGTAATCTAGCTCATACTTTGATCAGAAATTTCAAGTAAAATTCTGTGACTGCAGAAATATCTGCATGATGAACCCATGTCCAAATCTTAGCAATCAATTTTTAGAGAAATAGATGATACCACACTATTTTTTGTTGAATAAAAGATTTTTGACTGCTATAAAATTCTATAATGAGGTCTGACTTTTAAAGGTAGAAAAAATTCTTTACAATGTCATTCATCTGTTGGTACATGGAGTGTCTTCTATACATGAGAAGGAACTTTGAATGTGTAAATGCGAGGAATCAGATTAAATGTTTTAGGTTTTATTTATGTAATACATATAATAAAATATAGATTTGGATGAATTATAACTATATATTATATGTCATACATTGATGAATGTACATAAAATTGCATATTATAATGTATGTAATCAAATTACAATCCAACATACATTTGAATACAAAAGTCAGGAGGAACTAACCAATCAAATTGAGTTAATAGCTAGATTTTTAACTGAACAAAATGGCAGTCGTAATCTCTAAAAGGAGCAAAATAGAACCACAGATAAAAAAAATGAAGAATAAACCAACAGTGACCAGAGGTGAGGCAGAGGGGGATAACGAGGGAAAGAAGGGGAAGGATGAAGTCAAGGAACATGTATAAAGGACCCATGGACAAAGACAATGGGTGGGAGGAATGAATGTGGGAGATGGGGGTGGGTGGGCCAGGGGAGAGTAATGGGGGGAAGTTGGGGGAGACCTGTAATTGAACAAAAAAAATTATTTTTAATTAGTGTACACAAAATATAACTGTGGTTTAATCATATGGTGTTTGCCTTTAAGGACATATTTTGGGAAGTCCTAGAAAGGAAAACTGTTGCAAGTTTACCAGGTGCCTATCATTATACTCAATTAATTACTTAGATACATTATTCTCCCTAATTTATTGTTAATCCTCCCTAATTTATTGTTTATTTTACAGATTGAATCTTACTTTTCCTACTGCGGTGGGCTTCCAGCCCCTGAACATTCAGACAACCCTTTGAGATACAAGTTCAGCTGGAGTCCAGTGGGAGTTCTGATGAACATAATGCAGCCCGCCACCTACCTGCTCAGTGGAAAGGTGAGGCATTCCCACCAAATCTGCAGTAACTGCCTGAGAAAGAACAGGCTCTTTCTCCCTGATACTGGGGCCCTTCAGTACTGGCTACGCTGCCTGTGCTCCACCCTCATTCTTTTGATGATTCCCAGTGTGTATTTTCTGTTCCATCTGGCCTCCTCACTGTTCCCAGCATGGCCTGTGCTCATTCTTCCTCTTCTTTCAAGTTGTTTTTCGCATTTGGAAAACTCACTTCTCAACTTCTCTGTATGTGGAAATACTGGCCATCTTATGTCAAACAATTTCTGAGTCCCTACTGTGTGCTGGCCTTGGGGCAAGACTCCAAAGGTTGTCTCCTGAAGGAAGTTGCTGACCTCAGAGAAGTCACAGCTGGAATGGGGGTGGCTCTTGGAATGAAGGGTTTTGTGGGTCAGGGAAAGGATCTTTTACTTCCCCAACTGCTGTACACCACAATGTAAGTGTTCTCTGAGTTTAGCACTATTTTCATCATTTTATAATACGGAAATTGTGGCTTAATAAAGTGAATATTAAGATCATTCTTCTGGAGTTCAAACCCAGGTCTAATGAACCAGATTCCTTCTTGCCCCCTTTACCACTCACCTCACGGCAGGAGAGACAGACAGTGGAATGATAGCTAGCATCCCATAGGGCAGTTCCAAGGTGTGCTGAAGTGCCACACAGTACAGATGAGAGGACAGTTGATTTGACCTTGGCGCGAAGGTGGGAAGAAGAAAATTAGCAGAGAAAAGACAAGGTGCTCCACCTTGAAGGATAAGAAGCTGCCGGATGGGCAGGTGTGCTGCTCCTCGTGAATGTGCTAAGCAGCACCTTCATTTGATTCTTACAACAACCCTATCAGGTTTATAAGGCAGAAAGCAGGCCGAAGAAGCTTAGCTTATAGCCACAGTTAAAGAGGTTGCAAGTGGCACAACCAGTGTTCCAGTCACATTGGGCTGCCTTCATGGTTTGTTCTCTTAGCCTAAGGAGAGCCTCATACCTGGGAATGAATGTGACTAGAATGAGGGATTCTCTTTAGATTTTGTGATGAAAGCACCTCCCTCCACTCACCTTAGTCCTGGCCCTGCAGGGAGAGAAGCATTATGTGATCACATGTGTGTCTTAAAAACATTATTCTGACAGGAGTATTATAAGTTCTCAGTGTATCTGTGAATCTGAATGTATTTCATGTACAAAAGAGAACAGTGAAAAGTTCTTCAGAAACAAGGTGGATGTCGTTACCAGCCATGGTCTTCTGAGCCTCCAGTGGAGAGCGTGGCTCACAGCCTTGCTGCTCATTGGAATCACTGGGGCTATTTACAAAATCCCAGTGTCTGGGCTCTGCTCACAGAGCTTCTGATTCACCTGAGTTGTGGGAGCTTTAAAAACTCCTGAAGTGATTCTAATGTGCTGCTGAATCTGGCAAGAGCTGAGTTAGTGACCAGGGGACCACATCTTCACTTGAGACCCTACTAAACAGACAAGACATTTAAATTTGATGCTGGAAAGATACTCACACATGTTTCAGGATATGAAATGGGACCCCTGAGTTCTGGTCCTAGAGGGGGCATCCCTCACAATGTCACCAAAGGCCAGGCAACTGTAAAGGGCCTCTGGGTATCAGTCTCCTGATGCATAATGTGAGCACCAATATTCCATCTGGTTCTCCAGTTCTGTGAATCATGAAGGTTACGGCAAGAAACCCAGTCTGATGTTCTACCAAGCACACATCTTTTATCTGCCACAGCCTGTCTCCTGATGCCCCTTTCACCTCTGCCATCCTGGAAAAGACACTGCCCTAACATGTAAATGCAGGAAGAAGTTATGCTTCATTTGAGCAAAATGCTTATGTTCTGGAGGCCATGTAAGTGATAAAGATGATAACAGTGAGAGGGTCAGCAGGGTGCAGTCCAAAGGACAAAGGATTTGGTGTCTGTTGGCCTGGCCTTGTGCTCTGGCTCTGCCCTCCCTGGCTGGGGGGCACTAGAGCAGTCTGTTCCTCTCTCTGAGCTTTGGGCTCTGTGTCTGGAGATAAACATCCTGATACCAGTCTTGCAGGGGTCCTGCTGTGGGGCTCCATGAGGTCACACAGACTATAAACTGCTTCACAGCAGATTGTCAGGCATGTCATAAGTCACTAACAAATATTAGTGACCTAAAGAAACTGAGGGTGAGTAGAGCTCAGGGAAAGCAGGAGTTTATATTCAGGCAGCAGAAGTTGATTTTGTTGAAGTTTTGCCCTTTCTTCCTAAATGCCTTTTGTAAAAAGGTGCTTCTTTGCATTGCCCTGCCTCTGTGGAGACACCAGGAGAAAACATGTTGCTTTTCTTTGCTAAAATGATATATTTTCCACTTCCTGCTCAAGTTTCCTCTTGTGGATGCATCTTTCCCTGACCGCTCATGCCCCTGTTCACTATTCTTTTGTCTGAACTCCCACACTTTGTCTGTGTCTAGGAATTTTCCGGATGCTGTATTGTTCACTCAGTAATTCAAGTGCAGCAGTCTGTCTCACAACCCAGAAGCCTCCTTTGTGTTCCTGTCCCTCCATCCCCCAGTGACTGTGGAGCAGGCCTTACCTAATTCACAGAATCATAGAGGGGAATCAGGGGTCCTCTGGCTTCTGCTTAAAGTTGAAGCCTTAAGCTTTTCCAGCGACTTAGGCAATGGCCTGTGAATTAAGACATGTCTCCTTGCCCTACCTCCTTGCAGTAATTTCCAGCCATTACTATTTCTAACGTCTAATTGTTTCTAGTAATGCTTGATTTCCTTCCACATCTCTGAAGACAGTGATTGTGTCTTCTTTTAGTTCTGTCCCCTTTGTGAGTGATGGGACACTTTCCTGTAATGGTGGCACCTGTTAATGACATGGTAGGTCCTCACCACCACCTCTGCCACAGCTCTTACTTTTAAGCTACCGCCAGCTAAACAAATACTCTGAGTCAGAACCGCACTTGCTCTGCAAACACAGTTTTGAGATAGCTTTTCTAGCCTTAAAGTTGGCCTGAATGTCAAGTTTACCCTGGGGGCAACACCCAGCCCCTCCTTTGTAGGAAATTCGACGTTTGTAAGTGTTGTCATAGAGATGATTATAAACTAATTGTTCTTGAAAAAAACAAAGAGCTGCCACTAGTCTTCATTGGCTACAACTGTGCTCAATGCAATTTTCAAACATAAAACTGGCACAAATCAACTGTGCTGTTCCATGTCAACTATGACCCCTCTTAAGATATTGTTCCAGAAATGAACACAATTAAGAGTATAGATATGGAGAGGCATGAGGGTGGAGGAGTCAGTGGAAGCCACACTAATCTGGAATTACAACTAAATTGTGGAGAAATCACCCAGAACAAACTACTGAACAATAGCAAGAGAGAAGCCTTATAACCTCAGACAGATAGAAGAATCAGCTTCAACACTGAATGGTAAGGAGTATGGTGGATGTTCCAGAGTGCTGGCTAGATGTTCCAGGGTGCCCACTGTCAGCAGCACCAAAGGGATAATTAAGCAACTGGTTGGACCCCCCAGCAAAGTGTGGAGTCTAAACCCTAAGCTGGGATCCCCAGCCTAGAGCACCTGAGCCCAAAAAGTACACAGATAACAACCAGCAGCAAAAAGCAGCAGGACTGCTCTCTGCCAGAGATAGAAGGCCTGAAACGCAAAGAGATGTTTAAAGGGCCAAAACACAAATTTTCATTTGCAGCCACTTACCCAGGACACCAGCAAAGGCAAGGGCAGAGTGGAGTGGAGATGCTTGAGAGAGACTGGGCATGGAAGTTTTGGGGAGAGAACTGAGAGAGTAGCTGCTGGGATCCCAGGGTTAAGTCATCCCCTATACAGCAGCAGTCCCTGTCCTCAGGCAGACCACTGCCCTCTGAGCAGCAGCAGCCTGAGGGGAAACAAGAGCCCTGGCCCCAGGA
Organism: Desmodus rotundus; assembly: GCF_022682495.2. Lineage (NCBI taxonomy): Eukaryota > Metazoa > Chordata > Mammalia > Chiroptera > Phyllostomidae > Desmodus > Desmodus rotundus. The sequence continues at coordinate 69,291,037 of NC_071392.1, forward strand.
GAGACACTGCCCGGCTCTGTGGTGGTTAAGCCTGACAGATGAGTACAGAGAGAACTAGATTAACAACTGAAGAAGACAGCCACAGCCAGGGACAGTAGATTCCTGGCAGTCTCAGAGCAGCCAGCCTAAGGTCAGATGGGGTCAATATCTTATATCATCAGAGGCAGATCCAGAATGGAAAAACAATGGTAAATACTAGAGGCTACCTAGAAGAAATCTGTTGTGATCTTCTCCATGATTAGTGATATTTTCTTTCCTGCATAGCTTTTTAACATTTATTTCTTGTCCATTATGTTTCTGCATATTAAGTTACTAGATGTTATACAATAGTTTATTTCTCTCCTTTCTTATAAGAGTCTTAATCTCTTTACACCCTTTTCCATACTGGTTTATTTGCTGTTGATAGTGGGATTGTGGGATGGGGAGGGAGATATTTTTGCAGTTGTGAGTTTGTTCCCTGGGCTTTGTGCTTTTGTTCTGCACCTGCACAACAGTATACAACACAAAATGGGCAGAGTAACCCTCAATCAACCAGATGGAAGGAAGTACCCATCAAAGAACAACCCAACAACAATCAAAACCCAAATATATCCAGAGGTGATGCGGATCCCAGCCCACAGGATCCGGTTGTGGCTGCAATATACCAATACACATGGACTACAGAAATCCTGTGGAGAAAAAGGGATGGCATGGCCACTCTCTAAGTGAGAGAGGGCAAGAGGGCTAGAGAGAGCCCAAGAGAGAGAGCCGATCCCCACCTGGACAGGCTTTTATTGTTTTTTCTGGGCACATTACATGGAGGATGGTCCTCATTTACTATGCACAGGTTCATCACAGGTGATTACCTTTTAAGGACAACAAAGGACAGAATACTGCCAATTACTTAAAAGAGAAGGATGTTACAGTTCAAGGGGGAAACTGTTCACACTCCCTACTTGCGTGGTTTAGCACAGACTTTAGGAAGTTAAAGATACTCAGTAAACATTTTCTGCCTCAATCCAGGGTGAGGGAGTTTTAGCAAGAGCAAGTCTCATAGCAGCCTATGTACAATGCAGGCCTGATTTCCCACAGGAGAACCTATCCATGGATGTGGGTCCTGCCCACCAACCCTGCTCCCCATTGGCTTTTCCGAGTGGGGCCTGAGCCACATTCCCACACTTGGAACAGTTCCCCACACAGAGGGCCAACATAAATGGCATAAATGGCATACCAAAAGCATCAAGTTCAGAAATCAAGGAGACAGCACCACTGAATCTCACAGGTCTGCTACCATAGAAGTTCACACTTCAAACTCAGGGATTCAAAACAGATCAATTTAAGAAGCAGAAGCAAACAATAAGAGTCTCTCCTAAAATGGGGAGACAAAGAAACAACCCCAAAATGAAAAAAAGAATAGAATGCTAAATGAAATAGAGGCTAGTCAGCTATCAGACATAGAGTTCAAAACAATGGCTATTGGGAAGCTCAATGAGCTGACTGAGAATTACCAAAAACCATAGGGAAGCTTCAAGGAACTTACCATGAATTATACCAGCATGAAAAAGGAAATAGAGGAGAACCAAGATGGCGGCATAGGTAGACACACTGCGCCTCCTCGAAGAATCAGAACTGACAGAAAATCGAACGACAAGGAAGTCCGACACCAAGGAGATAAAAAATAAACATTCATCCAGACCGGTAGGAGGGGCGGAGACGGGCACTGGGCGGAGAGGACTCGCGTTGCCCGGGAGGGACCGAGACTGGTGGAGTGTGGGACTAACGGGGCAGGCAGTCTGACCACTAGCAGACCCTGCGACCCCACATTCCCGCAGATAAACCAAGAGGGCCGGACTCAGAGTGGCAGAGAACGGGGCAGGCAGAGCGGCGGGTAGCAGACCCCACGGTCCCACATTCACGCATAGATAAACCGGACAAACGGTGGGGAGCGAAGCAGGCCACGTAACCCAGGGCTCCAGCACAATGAAAGAAAGCCTCAAATCTCTGAGAAAGCCCCTGGGGGTTGGGGCAGCAGCAGCAGGAGAAACTCCCAGCCTCACAGGAGAGGTAGTTGGAGAGACCCACAGGAGCCTAGAGCATGCACAAGCCCACCGACTCGGGAACCAGCACCAGAGGGGCCCAATTTGATTGTGGGTAGCACAGCAAGTGACTGAAATCCGGTGGAGAGTGGAGCGGGCGCCATTACTCCCTCTCAGCCCCTCCCCCACGTACACCGTCAGAGCTCACTGTCACAGCACAGTGACCAGCGTTACCCCGCCCCGCGAAACACCTAAAGCTCCGCCCCTTTAAGTACCAGAAGCACCAAGACAAAAAAAAAATGGCCCAAATGACAGAACACTTCAAAGCTCCAGAAATAATTCAACTAAGCAGCGAACAGATAGCCAACCTATCAGATGCACAGTTCAAAGCACTGGTAATCAAGAAGCTCACAGAATTGGTTGAAAAAATGAAGGCTATGCTAAGAGAAACAAAGGAAAATGTACAGGGAACCAATAGTGATGCGAAGGAAACTGGGACTCAAATCAACACTGTGGACCAGAAGGAAGAAAGAAACATTCAACCAGAAAAGAATGAAGAAACAAGAATTCAGAAAAATGAGGAGAGGCTTAGGAACCTCCAGGACATCTTTAAACGTTCCAACATCCAAATTATAGGGGTGCCAGAAGGAGAAGAGGAAGAGCAAGAAATTGAAAACTTATTTGAACAAATAATGAAGGAGAACTTCCCTAATCTGGCAAAGGAAATAGACTTCCGGGAAGTCCAGGAAGCTCAGAGAGTCCCAAAGAAGCTGGACCCAAGGAGGAACACACCAAGGCACATCCTAATTACAATACCCAAGATTAAACAGAAGGAGAGAATCTTCAAAGCAGCAAGAGAAAAGAACACAGTTACCTACAAAGGAGTTCCCATAAGACTGTCAGCTGATTTCTCCAAAGAGACCTTACAGGCAAGAAGGGGCTGGCAAGAAGTATTCCAAGTCATGAAAGGCAAGGACCTACACACAAGATTGCTCTATTCAGCAAAGCTATCATTTAGAATGGAAGGGAAGATAAAGTGCTTCTCAGATAAGATCAAGTTAAAGGAGTTCATCATCACCAAGCCCTTATTATATGAAATGTTAAAGGAACTTATCTAAGAAAAAGAAGATAAAAAATATGAACAGTAAAAATGACAGCAAACTCACAGTTATTAACAACCACATCTAAAACAAAAAACAAAAGCAAACTAAGCAAACAACTAGAACAGGAACAGAACCACAGAAATGGAGATCACATGGAGGGTTATCAACAGGGGAGTGGGAGGGGGAGAGGGGGGGAAAGGTACAGAGAATAAGTAGCATAAATGATAGGTGGAAAATAGACAGTGGGAGGGTAAGAATAGCATAGGAAATGTAGAAGCCAAAGAACTTATAAGTATGACCCATGGACATGAACTATAGGGGGGGAATGTGGGAGGCAGGGAGTGGGCAGGATGGAGTGGAGTGGGGGAGGGGGGAATGGGACAACTTTAATAGCATAATCAATAAATATATTTTTTTAAAAAGGAAATAGAAACTATCAACAAGAGCCAAAAGAAAATGAAAAATATAATTTCAGACCTGAAAAAGAAGTAGAAAGAATGAAAAACTGGCTAGATGAAGCAGAAGATTCAATCAGTGAGCTGGAGGACAAAGTAGAAAAAAACAAACCCAGGAGCAAGAAAAGGTAAAAAGGATCAAAAAGAATAAACAGAGTTAAGGAAAATGAAGGACAACATGAAACGTAACCATATCTATATAATAGGGGTACCAGAAGGAGAAGAAGAGGAGCAAGGGATAGAAAACCTGTTTGAAAAAGTAATGATGGAAAACTTCCCTAATTTGATGAGAGAAAAAGTCACACAAATCCAGGAAGCAGAGAGTGTCCCAATCAAGAGGAACCCAAAGAGGCCCACTCCAAGATACATCATAATTCAAATGGCAAAGTTCCAAGACAAAGAGAGAATCTTAAAGGCAGCAAGGGAGAAACAGGAAGTAACATACAAGGGAGCCCCAAGAAGGCTAACATCTAACTTCCCAATGGAAACATTCCAAGCCAGAAGGGAATGGCAAGAAATATTCCAAGTAATGAAAACCAGAGGCCTGCAACCAAGGACACTGTACCCAACAAGGCTCTCAATTAAGATGGAAGGCCAAATAAGGAGCTTCCGGACAAAAGAACACCAAAAGAATATACCTCCACCAAACCAGCACTGCAAGATATGCTAAAGGCACTGCTATAAGAATATGAAGAAAAAGAGTGAGACAGAGAGGAACATAGGTACAAAGGTGGTAAAATGGCAATGAATAAATACCTATCAATAATAACTTTAAATGTAAATTGATTAAATGCTCCAATCAAAAGACATAGGGTAGCAGAATGGATAAGAAAACATGACCCACACATATGCTGCCTACAAGAGACTCACCTCAGAACAAAAGACCTACACAGACTGAAAGTGGAGGGTTTCAAGAAAATGTTCAAGCAAATACATAGGAAAAAAAGCTGGGATAGCAATATTTATATCTGACAAAATAGACTTCAAAACAAAGGCCATAAAAAGAAATGCAGAAAGACACTTCATAAAACTCAAGGGAAGAATCCATTAAGAAGACATAAACATTATAAACATATATGCCCCAAACATAGGAGCAACCAAACATATAAGGAAAATCTTGGAGTACTTCAAGAAAGATATAGACAGCAACACACTTATAAGAGGAGATTTTAACACCCCACTGTCAAAAATGGATATATCTTGCAAACAAAATATCAACAAGGATACTGTGGAACTGAACAACACTTTAGGTCAAATGGACTTAACTGATATATATAAAACCTTTTATTCCAAAGAAGCAAAATACGCATTCTTTTCAAACGCACATGGAATATTTTCAAAGACCACATGATAGGACACAAAAGAAGCCTCAACAAATTCAATAAAATTGAAATCATATCAAGCATTTTCAGGGACCACAAGGGCTTAAAACTAGAAACCAACCTCAAGGAAAAACAAAAAATACTCAAATTCATGGAGATTGAACAGCATGCTGTTAAACAATGAATGAGTTAAGAATGAGATTTAGGAAGAAAAACAAAATTTTCTGGAAACAAATGAAAATGAACCCACAATAGTATAAAACTTATGGGACACAGTGAAGGCACTCCTGAGAGAGAAGTTCATAGTGATACAGGCCTACCTAAAAAAAATAGAAACATTTCAAATAAACGACTTAACCCTACATCTACAAGAACTGGAGGAACAACAACAAACAAAGCCTAGAGCAAGTACAAGGAAGGAAATAATCAAGATCAGAGCAGAATTAAATGACATAGAGTCTAAAAGAAAAATTCTAAGGATCAATAAATCAAGGAGCTGGTTCTTTGAAAAGATAAAGAAAATCAAAATGCTTTTAAGCAGACTCATCAAGAAAAAAAGAGACGCAAATAAACAAAATCAGAAATAAAAGAGGATAGATTACAACTGATACCACATAAATATGAATGATTGTAAGAAATTACTATGAACAACTATATGTCAAGAAATTTGAAAACCTGGGTGAAATGGACAAATTTCTAGAAAAATATAATCTCCAAAACTGAATGAAGAAGGAGAGAAAGCTTGAACAACTGATAACAGCTGGTGAAATCAAAGAAGTAATAAAAAATCTCCTGGCACACAAAAGCCCTGGACTGGACAGTTTCACAAGATAATTTTACAAGACAATTAAGAAAGAGCAAACCCATATCCTTCTCAGACTATTTCAAAATCCCAAGAAGAGGGAAGACTCCCAAATTCTATTTATGAAGCCAACATCATCCTAATCCCAAAACCAAAGACACAGCAAAGAAAACTGGCCAATATCACTGATGAACATAGATGTTAAAATTTTCACCAAAATATTGACAAACTATAACCAGCAATATATTAAAAAGATCATACACCATGATCAAGTGGGATTCATCCCAGGGAAGAAAGGATGGTATAATATTTGCAAATCAACAAATGTAATATATCACATAAACAAAAGAAAAAAATCACATGATCATATCAGTAGTTGTGCAAAAAGCATTTGATAGGTACAGCACCCATTTATGATAAAAACAGTCAGCAAAGTGGGAATAGAGGGAGCATTCCTCAACATAATAAAGGCCATATACAAGAAACCTACAGCCAACATTATATTCAATGGCCAAAAACTAAAAGCATTTCCACTAAGATCAGGAACAAGACAAGGATGTCCACTTTCACCACTTGTAATCAATATAGTTTTGGAAGTCCTAGCCCTAGCAATCACACACACACAAAAAAAGAAATAGAAGGTATCCAAACTGGAAAAGAGGAAGAAAAACTGTCATTGTTTGCAGATGACATGATAGTGTACATATAAAATCCTATAGACTCCACCAAAACACTACTAAACCTAGTAAGTGAATTTGGCAGAAAGGCAGCATACATAGTCAATATTTAGAAATCAAAGGCATATTTGTACACCAATGATGAAATATCAGAAAGAGAAATCAGGAAAAACATCCCATTTGATATACAAAAAGAAAAATAAAGCACCTAGAATAAACCTAATGAAGGAGGTAAAAAGAACTGCACTCAGAAAATTACACAACACTAAAGAAAGAAATTAAGGAAGATGCAAATAAATGGAAGCATATATTGTGTTCATGGATTGGAAGAATTAACATCATCAAAATGTCCATACTACCCAAAGCAATTTATAGATTCAATGCAATCCTTATTAAAATACCAATGATGAATTTCACAGATATAGAACAAACATTTCAAAAATTTATATGAAACCATAAATGACCCCAAAAAGCCACAATTTTGAGAAAGAACAACAAAGTAGAAGGAATCACCATACCTAATATCCAACTATATTACAAGGTCAATACAATAATCAAAACAGTCTGGTCCTGGCATAAAAACAGACACACAGATTAATGGAACAGAATAGAGCCCAGAAATAAACCCAGGTCTCCATGGTCAATTAATATTTGACAAAGGGGGCAGAATCATAAAATGGAGTAAAAATAGCCGCTTCAACAAATGGTGTTGGGAAATCTGGACAGCTACTTGCAAAAAAAAAAAAAAAGAAAGAAAGAAAGAAAGAAAGAGAGAGAGAGAAATAAGGAAAGAAAAAGAAAGAAAGAAAGAAAGAAAGAAAGAAAGAAAGAAAGAAAGAAAGAACGAAAGAAAGAAAGAAAGAAAGAAAGAAAGAAAGAAAGAAAGAAAGAAAGAAAGAAACTTGACCACCAAATTACACCATACACAAAAAATAAACTCAAGATGGTTAAAAGACTTAAATATAAGTCATGATACCATAAAATTCCTAGAGGAGAACATAGGCAGAAAAATCTCAGACACTCTATGCAGCAATATCTTCACTGATATGTCCCCCAGAGCAACAGACCTAAAGGAAAGAATAAACAAATGGGACCTCATCAAAATAAAAAGTTTCTGCATGGCTAAAGAAAACATCAGCAAAATAAAACAGGAACCAACTGTATGGGAAAATATATTTTCCAAAGATATCTCAGACAGGGGTTTGATCTCCAAAATATATAAAGAACTTACATGACTCCACTCACTCCAGGAAGACAAATAATCCAATTAAAATATGGGCAAAGGACCTGAACAGACACTTTTCCAAAAAGGACATACAGGGGGCTCAGAGACATATGAAAAGATACCACCATCATTAGCCATCAGAGAGATACAAACTTCAACCACAGGGAGATTCTACTTCACACCAGTCAGAATGGCCATCACAAACAAATCAACAAACAAGAAGTGTAGGCAAGGTTGTGGAGAAAAGGGAACCCTAGCACACTGTTTCTGGGAATGCAGACTGGTGCAGCCACTGTGGGAAACAGTATGGAATTTCCTCAAAAATCTAAAAATGGAACTGCCTTTTGACCCAGAAATTCCACTGCTGGGCTTATACCCTAAGACTCCTGAAACACTAATTCGAAAGAACCTATGCACCCCAATGTGTTGGAAGAAACCTAAGTGCTCATCAGTAAATGAGTGGATCGAAAAACTATGGTACATTTACACAATTCAATACTATGCAGCAGAAAGAAAGAAGGAGCTTATACCCTTTGTGACAGCATGGATGGGACTGGAGGTCATTATGCTAAGTGAAGTTAAGTAGGCGGTGAAAGACAAATACCATATGATCTCACCTGTAAGTGGAATGCAATCAATAAAACAAACAAGCAAGCAAAATATAACCAGAGACATGGAAATAAAGAACTGACAGTAACCAGAGGGTACTGGGGGAGGGAGATAATGGGGGAAAGAAGGGAAAAGTTTGTCAAGGAACGTGTAAAGGACCCATGGACAAAGCCAAAAGGGGGTAGGATTGAGGATGGGAGTTGGGGTGGGTAGGACAGGGGGAAGTGGTGGCGGGAAAATGGAGATAACTGTATTCAAACAATTAAAAAATGATTAAAAAAGAGATAATGGTGATAGAAGAATTTGTTTTAAAGAAAAGTGCAGCAAAGATCCTTCTGGAAATGGTTATAGTGCAGTCCAGAAGAATTTCATAGGAACATTAAATAAAAAGCATTCCTCCCTTCCTTTACATTCTCATTCTTGGAATTTCATATGGTGCTTGACCATCTGCAAAATGAGCCTTTCAATGGAAATACTCCGTGTGGCCTGACTCTATAATCACTATATCACATTTTCTTCTGGGGCTTCACCTAGAGAATGACACATTTTCATTTTTTAAATCCTTATCCAAGGACATGTTTATTGATTTCAGAGAGGGGGGTAAGGAGGGAAAGAGAGGGACAGGAGCATTGATGAAAGAGAGAAATATCGGTTGTTGCTTCTTGTAGGTGCCCTGACCAGTGACCACTCTCATATGTGCCCAGATTGGGGATGAATCCACAACCTAGGCAAGTTCCCTGACCAAGAATTGAACCCTCAACCTTTCAGTTTATGGGACAACTCTCCAACCAACTGAGATATACCATCCAGGGCAAGACATATGTTTCCATTTTGTCCCTTATACCAAGGCACATGCAGAACCTACCTACAAATAAACTCTGGGAATCATTAAGTTAGCTGGGGGCTCCTTTGGGTGAATTTCTCAGAATCCACATGTAGGTAAATTGATGGCTTCCTCATGCAGGGTTGTTCTGTGCAGCTTTATATGTGTGACCAGAAATTGTTTCCTGTGGTGCAAGCAGGGCAAAATCCAGTCCCACCAGCAGCCACACCTCCTCCCTGGGACTCTCGGCTCTGATTTTACCTTTCCAGAATGTTTTCCATTATTTCGATGATGATCATAAACCTCACCAGTTAAAAGAAAAACTTAGTCTCTTAATCAAAATTAAAGGCAAAAAAATGAGGCATTGCATTTTGAATGTGAACTAAGGGCAGAGGTGTGGGTAAGAGGATTACTGACAAATTAATATAGCTTGTTGGGAATATTGGACAGATACATGCAAAAAATGAAACTAAACTACTTTGTTACACCACACACAAGAATAAACTCAAAATGGATTAAACACTTAAAAGTTAGACTCAAAACCATAAAAATTCTAGAAGAATACTTAGGCAATAAAATTTTGGACATTTATTATAGCAATATTTTTCCTGATATATCTCCTCAGGCAAGAGAAACAAAAGATAAAATTAACGAATGGGACTACATCAAACTAAAAAGCTTTTGCACAGCAAAGAAAGTCATCAACAAAATGAAAAGAACTCACTGAACAGGAGAACATATTCACTGATACATCTAATAAGGGGTAATATCCAAAATTTATAATAAAAAAAAACTTGTAAAACTCAACACCAAAACAGCAAACAATCTAAGTAAAAAAAGAAGTGTCTACAATTCTCCAAAGAGGACATAGGGATAACCAATATACATATGAAAGATGCTCAATGTCACTAATCATCAGAGAAATGCAAATTAAAACCACAATGAGAGACCTGTCAGAATGGCTACCATTAGTCAGTTAACAAACAACAAGTGTTGGCAAGGATGTGGAGAAAGGGGAACCTTTGTGTACTATTGGTGAGAATGTAGATTACTGCAGCCACAGTGGAAAGAAGTATAGAGTACCCCCCAAAATTAAAAATGGAACTCTATAATGACCCAGTGATTCTACCTCTGGGAGTTTATATGAAGAAACTCAAAACACTAATTCAGAAAAATATATGCACCCCTACATTCATTTCAGTGTTATTTACAATAACCAAGATTTGGAAGCAGCCCGTGTCCATCAGCAGATGAGTAGGTAAAATGACTGTGGTACATTTACACAATGGAATACTACCTAGGCTTAAAAAGAAGGAAATCTTACACTTTTTAACAGCACTGTAGTCCTGGAAAGCATTATGCTAAGTGAAATAAGCCAGGCAGAACAAGACAAGTAACATGATTTTACTCATATGTGGACTCTAATGAACAAAAGGAACTAATAGTGAAGTAGAGACTGACTCATAGATATAGAGAACAGACAGACTGCTGAAGTGGGGGTGAGCTGGGAGGGAAGCCTGGAGAGATTAAACAAAAAAAAAAAAAAAAAAAAGATAGAGAGAAAACTCATGGGCATGGAAAACAGTGTGGTGTTTGCCACGGGGAGAAGGTGAGGAAGGAAGAGGAAGGTATAGGGGGGTAAATGGTGATGGACAGAGACATGACTTAGGTGATGAACACACGATATAACATATAGATGATGTGCTGTAGAATTGTGCAACTAAAACCTGTATAGTTTCGTTAACCAGTATCTCCTCAACACATTTAAAAAAAAAATTTTATTGTTGTTCATTTTTCCCCCATTCTTCTCCCTGACCTACCCACACTCACCTCCCACATTCAATCCTCCCCTCCATTGTGTTTGTCCATGGGTCCATTATACATGTTCCTTGACTTGACCCTTCCCATTCATCGCCCCATTACATCCCTCCCTGCTCCCCTCTTACCACCATCAGTTTGTTCTTTATTTCCATGTCTCTGGTTATATTTTGCTTGTTTTATTGATTGTGTTCCACTTACAGGTGAGATCATATGGTATTTGTCTTTCACCGCCTACTTAACTTCACTTAGCATAATGACCTCCAGTCCCATCCATGCTGTCACAAAGGGTATAAGCTCCTTCTTTCTTTCTGCTGCATAGTATTGAATTGTGTAAATGTACCATAGTTTTTCAATCCACTCATTTACTGATGAGCACTTAGGTTTCTTCCAACACTTGGCTATTGTAAGTAATGCTGTTATGAGCATTGGGGTGCATAGGTTCTTTCGAATTAGTGTTTCAGGAGTCTTAGGGTATAAGCCCAGCAGTGGAATTTCTGGGTCAAAAGGCAGTTCCATTTTTAGATTTTTGAGGAAATTCCATACTGTTTCCCACAGTGGCTGCACCAGTCTGCATTCCCAGAAACAGTGTGCTAGGGTTCCCTTTTCTCCACAACCTTGCCTACACTTCTTGTTTGTTGATTTGTTTATGATGGCCATTCTGACTGGTGTGAAGTGGAATCTCCCTGTGGTTGAAGTTTGTATCTCTCTGATGGCTAGTGATGGTGGTATCTTTTCATATGTCTCTGGGACCTCTGTATGTCCTCTTTGGAAAAGTGTCTGTTCAGGTCCTTTGCCCATATTTTAATTGGATTATTTGTCTTCCTGGAGTGAGTGGAGTCATGTAAGTTCTTTATATATTTTGGAGATCAAACCCTTATCTAAGGTAATTAAAATAATTAAAAGTTCAGAAAAATAAATAAAAGTTAAGATATAAAATAAATCTTGGGAGCATAATGGCCCTGTAAGTTGTCATATTAATGGAACACCTTCAGTATGGAATACTGATTATGGTAGTTTCAATAATTTTTTTCAAATCCACTATTGATTTTTTAAATATATTTTATTGATTATGCTAATACAGTTGTCCCATTTCCTTCTCTCCTTTATCCCCCTCCACTCTGCACCTCTTCTCCCTCTAGCATTCTCCCCCTTAGTTCATGTCCATGGGTCATACATATAAGTTCTTGGGCTTCTCCATTTCCCACACCATTCTCAGTCTCTCCTATTTTGTACCTACCAATTATGGTTCTTATTTACTGCACTTTTCCCCCCATTCTCTCCCCTCCCCCAACCTGCTGAAGCCTCCTTGTGATCTCCATTTCTGTGATTCTGTCCCTGTTCTAATTGTTTGCTTAGTTTATTTTTGTTTTTGTTTTTAGGTTCAGTTGTTATTTGTGAGTTGTCATTTTACTGTTCATATTTTTGATAAGTCCCTTTAACATTTAATATAACAAGGGCTTGGGGAAACATAGTATTGTACCCCAGTGTGCCTTTTCAGTAATCCTCAGGCTGTGAACGTTGCAGGGGGCATCTCCTTTCTTGATGCGGTCACTCCCAGGGATTATTACCCTAAATTAAATTTGGAAGGCTATCCTAACACACAGAGTACAATATATACTGAACTTTATGGCATTCATTCTGCTCACACTTTGTTGTGGGGGGGGGCACTGAGTTAGATATAAGGTAAATGGCTGTGTTTTAGATGAAATATGTTAACTGTTTTGATGTAAGTGATGTGTTCACATCATCTATATTAGTAATCAAAATACTTAAGATAATAGGTCAGGCAGAAGTCTATTTCCTCAGGACCCTTGATTGGGAAACCTTATGAGGCAACTCAAAATGGTTTGAGTGAAAAGGGAATTCTTGACTAATGAGCAGTGGGGGACAGGCAGAGGACCAGCTTCAGGTGTAATGAGTTTATTTGGTGGGGGGGGGGGTGGTCAAGTGACCTCACTAGGACTTGGTCCCTCTTCATATCTCAGCTCTTCCTTCAAACAGTGGCTGCAATCTCAGGCTCCCACGGTGGCGGGATGGTCATAATATCTCTAACCACTTAGGTTCCAATCCAATGAAAATGAAAAAGTCCATCTTCTTCAGCTAAAAATGTAATTTTTATCTCATTGGTCCCTGAGGTCAATGGCTTAAAATGTGCCTATCAACTTTGCCCTGTTTCTGTCCCTAAAGCTGTAGATGTATTCAACATCACTTTTCTCAAAGCAACATCTTTTTTGCCACAAAATGAGGTGTAGATGCTAAAAGTATAAATACAAATGTCAACTACACATTTATTAATCACAAAAGAGAGGTTACAAGTATGACCAGATCAAGACAATCAGTGAAAGAGTCTCCCAGGGTGTTTATAGCAAATTAACACAAACTGGGTGGCTTAAACAGCAGAAATTTATTTGCTCATCATTCAGGAGCTCAGAAACATGAAATCAAAGTTTGGGCAGGGTTGTCTCTTCTGGAGGCTTTTAGGGAGAAACTGCCCCATACCTGTGAGGCTTTCCATACCATGTTATCTCAAAGCACACCTCCGTCATACAGGACGTTTCCTGTCCCCTGCCCTGTGTGAGGTGGGCACCAGGAGTCAGGCAATACTGGTGGTGTTGTGCACGTGTGTGTGAAAGGGAATAACTGAGAGAGTTAATGTAAGAGCAGAGGTCATTTCCACGGTGATGGCACGTGAAGACTGGCTTCTGGTTTGTCTGTTTCTCCATGTCAGATACCTGTTTATTCTTAAAGAGATGACAACCACTATATTTCTTACTCTTTAGAGCTTCTGTTGCATTTGTTGACACTTAGCATTTACTGCCAGCATTTCTAGGTAGATTATATGTATATATTTCTTGTCTCCTGAAATAGATTTTAAGCCCCTGGAGGGTAGGTATGTCCTGTCATGAATGTGATGTCCACAGTGTCAGGGATTCAGGTGAGATGCCTGTGCCAATCAACTGAGGAAGCACGGTGCTCAGCAAGCCTTTAGGCACAAGAGAAAATCTAGTCTGAATTGAAGCCAAACCAGCCCCAGCTCTGGCCCATTTCTTGATTCTGTTTCTTTAGTTTTTTCTAAGAATATAAGTAGTAACTTTTGGGGTAACATCTGCTGGAATTAGGATGTTTTGCTAGCTTTATCTATAGTCTCTTAAAAATCTTGTAGATAACCAGAGACATTGAAGTTAAGAGCAATCCAACAATAAGGGGAGTGCGGAGGGGATAGAGGGGAGAGGGGTTTTCAGGAACTGCTATAAAGGACACATGGACAAAACCAAGGGGGAGGGTGGAGGTGGGGGAGGGAGGTGGGTTTGGCTGGGGTGGGGTGGAAGGGTGGGGAGAAACCGCAGACAACTGTAACTGAACAACAATAAAAAAAATGTTTAATTAAAAAAAATCTTATAGACCCAGAAACAGAGGATTTTTGAAAGATTTAAGTATTGAACCAAGCTCTCAAGTTTATGGCTGAGAGCCACCCCACAAACCCTGAAGGATGAAATGTGTCACGGTGTTCAGACCCATAAGGGCCACCATCCTGACCAATGTCAGCAACCCTTTAACAGCCTGACTATTCTTTCCAGTATTAGAGATGAGACACTATCATCCCAGAGTGACAGGGACACCTCAGTTACTCTCCTGTACCTGCCTGTCACCTGTTTGTTCTCCTGAACTCAGCTTGTGATCTTAACTCCTTCTCCTTGAGTCCCCTCCCCCACATCCATGTGATTGCCCCTCCTCTGAGCTCCCATAGCTCTGTGTTTACCTCTGTCACAGCACCTGATATATTCTACTGCAGTGTAGTCACCACTGGTCGTGTAGCTTTGCTCACTATGTGCTGGGCCGCTTTTTTTTTTTCATTTGACTTACCTGACTTTTCTACTGGCCTACAGTTTCTTCGTGGGTGGGGACTGCATTTTTTGTCTCTGTGCACAAGTCTGACACATGGCAGCAATTTGCTAAATGCCTATTGATGAATGAATACATACAATAAATTTAGTTCTTGAGCTCACCATAAAAATATATTTCTGAGATTAAGAAATAGCTCAGAAAAGTCCTGGTATTTGATGTGTTGGATGAAGGGATCTCTGGCACTTACCAGATTCTAGAAGCAAGCTGGGGCTATTGCTTTTTTGTTTCTCCTCTTTGAAGTAAATTTACATTGGATTAGAGCAAATTAATGTGAATTATTTAATTTGTAACCTTTAAAGCATTTGAATCATACCACCTTTCAGAATGTGAAAATCACTAGTTGGCCACACATTAAATGGTGAACTATCCTATGGCTAAAGAACCTTTTTTATGTTAATAATTTTAATGCTTCCTAAATAATTTAACATCCTCTTCTTCTTCCTGCTGCTTCTCCTCTCCTCTTTCCCTCTGTCTCTCTGCGTCTCTGTCCCTATTTGCCTCAAGGTCTCTCTCCTTCTCTGTAATTGCAGCAGATACAAATGTTCTTATTTTCCCCAGTTTGCTGACAGGAGAACACACCCTTATGGCCTTCAATCACTGCATCATCATTCAGAATCTATTCATCAAGTCATTTGTTCTCTTTCTGCTCACAGGAGTGATGGATAACTGGGCAAGGGCATGGGGATAAAGCACACACACACACACACACACACACACACACACACTTTCTATCCTTACAGTCCAGCAGCTGAATAGATGATTACAATTTGTGTCAAGTCCTGTAATAGAGATATGTACAAAATGCTGCCGGAATACAGAGAAAAAGGCAGTGCCCATTCCCATAGGGGGCTCAGCAGCTATGCTGGGCTGGGTCTTACCAGGGAAGTAAACATTTCATCAGTGAGGAATTGTGGCTTGTACATTCCAGACACAGGGGCAGCATGCTCAGAGGCCCAGGTCTCTGGCAGAGCACAGCACGTTTGCAGAATGGTAAGTGGTGGAGATGACGCTGAGTGAGTCAGGCTGGGGGTGTATTGGGATGGGTTTATATAATATGCCAAGGACTTCAGACTTGTCCTATCGACAATAAGAACACATGACTAATTTTTATCAGAGTTATGAAATTTTAGAAAAATCTTTCTGATTTCCTTTTTCTTTCCTGCTCCCTACATGCATTAGAATAGTGGCTCTTAATCATTAGAATGGATTATGTGCTTTTTGGGGGCTATTCTTACAAGCTCCTGCTTCCATTGTGAGAAAGAACAACTGCTCTATTGAATGCTGCCTGCTGCACACAAAGCATATGATGCAAAAGCAAACTGGTCGTTATGCTGCCAGAAAATACCACTCAATGAACCCAGAAACAGAAGTAAAGACCCATTTTTGCAAAATCTCTTATGCAAACCAGTGGAATTGTTGTGACACTATTGATTTTGTTTTGAACTTGAAGGAGGTTTTATCCACACAAGCGATGAAAATAAAGTCTTTCAGCCAGTTTTCTAAACAACTTCTAAACATAGATCTTTCTTTTAAAAAATTATATTTTTTTTTCTTTGAAGAGAAGTGTTTAATATACTGCTCAATAATTCTTATTCAAGGGATATGACAAAGCCTTGAATGGATTTGTGAAATTGGGTCTTATAAACAGAGATGCATTTCCCGCCCTTCTACCTGAGACCAAGCCTCTCTCCTGGGTAAGTGACCCCAGAATTACACGTTGTCTGCTGCTCTGCAGAAATGTCATCCAGGTTTGAGTTTTGGTTTGGACCAGCAAAAGAACCCATTCCGCAGCTACACACAGGGAGATAAATCCTAGTTCCAAGTCCCCTTTCCCTTTGCTGTGTGGGAGGATGGAGAGAACATGGGGGCTGGCTCTCGGACCTATTTCCTCAGCAGCTTCTACCACTTGATGGCTCCCTCAGCCTCAGGAATGGACTTGCTGTCTGCACTGGGCTCTGGCTCTGCTACTGGCCTATGTGGTGACCCAGTGAGAGGAGTTAAGTTTGGGCCTCCTGAAACTGGTAACACAGGACAGCTGCTGGTGATATCACAGAACTGGGCTCCTAATCCTCAAATCCCATCAGTTTTTTCATTTGGCCATTTGTAACCATGAGCAATTTGAGTTTTCAGTTTCTGAGTTCATCCCATATCTGTGTTGTATTAGTAGGCTCAGGGTTGAAAAGGACTTGGGAGCCTTGGAGCTAAATGTAAAGTACAGCTTCCACTATCTGCTAGAAATTAACTTGCTATTAGCTGGTCATACAACTTAATGTGCCCACATTCCAACATCAATGCTGAAATTTATCACAAGGAGAAAAGGATTACTAATGTTCATCCCATTTAAGTCTCCTGAAAGAAACTTTGGTATTTTTGCTCTTCAGTTGCTTTTATATTTAGTGTTTTGTGTATTTAATGCATTTTAAATCTAAGTTTTACCTTCCATAAATGTACCTGTTGGACAGAAATGAATAAGAATCTATAGGGTGAATCTGGGAGTGAGGAAACTGCATTGGGAAAGTTAATACAGGCATTCTTGGGGCTGGTCCCAGAATCTTGGTAGCTACAGTCTAGAGTAAAGGTTGGAAAACTTTTTTTTATAAATGACCAGATTGAAAATATATTAGGTTTTATGGGCCATGCAATGTCTCTTAGACTACTTGAGTCTTCCATGGACAATAGATCAACAAATGAACAAATGAACTAGTTCTAACAAAACTTCTTATTTACAAAACCAGGTGGTGAGCTGAATTTGACCTGTGAACCAGAGCATAACTTTTTCCTTAGAAGCCCAGAAAAAGTTCTGCTTTAGAAAGTAGAAAAAGCTATGACTACTGTTTAAGTTTTCTTCCTTTGAGATTTTATTATCCACAAGGTCTTTCTCATCTCCAGAACCTACTAAAGAACTCTGGTTGCTACTAGCAACTGCAGCAGTCAGCCCCTTCCAATTTATCCTGGCCAAAGTGGACTGCTGGAGGCTGAGGGAGAAAGGGTGAAAAAGTGATGGAGAGCACATGCAAAGGCAGGAAAAGTGGTGTTAATATGATACCATCTGTGTAGTACTGAGTTAAAGTTATGGCCCATTTTTTTACTGAAATATTATTCTGTAATACCATGCATTTATTGATGTGTGGGTGTGCAGACACATGGGTATGCACATGTATGTGTTACAATTTGCTAATTCTAATTTTAAATTTGAGGTTCACTTGAGGTCCAATGTCTGAATAAAATACTTTCACAACTGATTTTTTTATTTTACTGGGAACTTAACATTTTTATTTTTCTAACCAGAAAGAAGATCTTTGTGATCTAATTGTGATTTCACCCTCTTTCATGCATGATGGACTTAAGGAAGCTGTATTTAAGAAACTAAGAGGAGGCAATACACAGGTGGAGGCTGCTGAATGATAGGCACCTGCCCATAAACCTAGAGCAAAATATTAGATTGGTGATTACTTAGTCCTTTTTCATCAAAAATCATCAAAATAGAACTATACATTTTACATGGTCTTTGATTACTTTGCTCCTCTAGTGTTAGCCTGTTTCAGAGAAATTACCATACATCATGTCCATGTGGGGATAAAATATAGATAAAGAGAGGAATGCAATGGCAATGATGCTTGGGAAATACTTATTTTGACCCAATTTACTACTTAGTTCCCAAGAAAGGTGGGATATTCTTTTTTCTGTAGAATATTTACCCAGTCTTTTCCCACCTATTTTAAAACACTCATTCACATGGCTGTGGTATATTTTGCTGGTATCCTTTATGTGGGAGAACTGTCTTGCCAGTTAATCTCAAAAAAAGCTTTGCAACAACGTGGATTTCCAATGTGTCAGTTCCATTCCACAGAGCATAGCCTAGGATAGTCTGGGATGACTCTACCCACAAAAGAGCCATCAACATTTAAGACTCAACTACAGCAAGGGTGTCACAGAACCCACAGGAAACACTCCTGGACCATAGAGTTCAGGTGTTCCAAAGGATTGCACAACTAACCCCAGCAAGACACACTTAACATAAAAAAGCAAAGTAGGCTTGGGAGACATAGCGCACTCACCTAACACACAGAGATCAAATAGAGTGACAAAGAAAAATGTCCCAGGCAAAAAACAAAAAACAAAAAAACAACAACAGAAAATCTCACAAAAAAGAATTAAAAGATATAGAGTAAATGGAAGCAACATAAATACTGGATGCAGAGTTTAAAATAATGGTGCCCTGGCTGGTGTGGCTCAGTGGCTGAGTGCCAGCCTGTGAACTAAGGGGTCTCTGGTTCAATTCCCAATCTAGGGCACATGCCTGGGTTGCCGGCCAGGTCCCCAGTGGAGGGTATGTGAAAGGCAACCACACTTTGATGTTTCTCTCCCTCTCTTTCCCACTCCCTTCCCCTCACTGAGAAAAATAAATAAAATCTTTTAAAAATAAATAAATATAACTAAAATAATGGTTATAAGGTTGCTCAGAGAAATTGGAAGAAGGGTAGATGATCTCAGTGGGAACGTAAATAAAGAGATAGGAAGCATTAAAAAGGATGTAGAGAGAAGGACTTCCAGCCAAGATGGAGGCGTAGGTAGACATACTGTGCCTCCTCACACAACCAAAAGAAGGACAACAACAATTTAAAAACAAAAACAACAAAAACTGACAGAAAATCGAACTGTATGGAAGTCCGACAACCAAGGAGATAAAGAAGAAACATTCATCCAGACTGGTAGGAGGGGCGGAGATGGGCAGCCAGGGCGGAGAGGACTCGCGGCAACACAGTGGCTGTCAGACTCAGTGAGGTGGCGGATTGTGGAGCGGGGCAGGCAAAGCTGCAGCTGGCTGGTGAGGCAGCAGATGGTGGACAGGGTGACAGACCCTCCAACCCAGAGTTACAGCATGGGGAAATAAAGCCTCAAACCACTGATTGAAAACACCTGCGGGGCTTGAGGCCACAGCACTAGAAACTCTCAGCCTCACAGGAGAGTTCATTGGAGAGACCCACAGGGGCGGAGAGCATACACAAACCCACCCACTCGGGAAGCAGCACCAGAAAGGCCCAATTTGATTGTGGGTAGTGAAGGGAGTGACTGAAATCCGGCAGAGAGTGGAGCAAGTGCCATTGCTCCCTATCAGACCCCTCCCCCACATACTGCCTCACAGTGCAGAGAGGAGTGTTACTCTGCTCTGGTGAATACCTAAGGCTCCGCCCCTTTACATAACAGGTGTGTCAAGACAAAAAAAAATAACCCAAATGAAAGAACAGATCAAAGCTCCAGAAAAAAATACAACTAAGCAACGAAGAGGTAGCCAACATATCAGATGCGCAGTTCAAAACACTGGTAATCAGGAAGCTCACAGAATTGGTTGAATTTGGTCACAAATTAGATGAAAAAATGAAGGCTATGCTAAGAGAAACAAAGGAAAATGTACAGGGAACTAATAGTGATGGGAAGGAAACTGGAACTCAAATCAACAGTGTGGACCAGAAGGAAGAAAGAAAAATCCAACCAGAAAAGAATGAAGAAATAAGAATTCAAAAAAATGAGGGGAGGCTTAGGAACCTCCAGGACATCTTTAAACATTCCAACATCTGAATTATAGGGGTACCAGAAGGAGAAGAATAGGAGCGAGAAATTGAAAACGTATTTGAAAACATAATAAAGGAGAACTTTCCCATCTGGAAAAGGAAATAGACTTCCAGGAAGTCCACGAAGCTCAGAGAGTCCCAAAGAAGTTAGACCCAAGGAAGCACACACCAAGGCACATCATAATTACATTACCCAAGATTAAACAGAAGGAGAGAATCGTAGAAGCAGCAAGAGAAAAGGAGACAGTTACCTACAAAGGAGTTCCCATTAGACTGTCAGCTGATTTCTCAAAAGAAACCTTACAGGCAAGAAGGGGCTGGCAAGAAGTATTCCAAGTCATGAAAGGCAAGGACCTACATCCAAGATTACACTATCCAGCAAAGCTGATTTATAATGAAAGGGCAGATAAAGTGCTTCCCAGATAAGGTCAAGTTAAAGGAGTTCATCATCACCCAGCCCTTATTACACAAAATGTTAAAGGGACTTATCTAGGAAAAATATTAAAAACATGAATAGTAAAATGACAACAAACTCACAACTATCAACAACCAAACCTATAAAAACAAAGCAAACAACTAGAACAGGAACAGATTCACAGAAATAGAGATCACCTGGAGGGTTATCAGTGGGGAGAAAGAAGGGGGAAAATGGGACAAAATGTACAGGGAAAAAAAGCGTAAGTTGTAGATACAAAATAGACAGGTAGAGATTAAGAATAGTATGGGAAATGTAGAAGCCAAAGAACTTACATGTATGACCCATGGGCATGAACTAAGGTGGGGGAATGCTGTTGAGAGTGGGGTACAGGGTGGAGGGCAATAAAGGGGAGAAAAATGTGGGACAACTGTAATGTAAGTGGGACAGCTGTAATAGCATAATGAATAAAATATATTTAAAAATAAAGAAAAATAAAGAAAAATTAAAATTAAAAATGTAAATAAGTAAAAGAAGGTGAAGGGATTAGCTAAAAAACACATTTGCATAGCCCATGAACACAGACTATAGTGTGGTAAAGGAGTGGGGAGGTGGCAGGGGCTGGGTGGAGTTGGGCAAAGAATGGAAAATGAGGGACATCTTTAATAGTATCAACAATAAAAAAGTTTAAAAATTGCCCTGGCTGGTGTGGCTCAGTGGTTGAGTGCCAGCCTGAGAATCAAAGGGTTGCCAGTTTGATTTCCAGTCTAGGGCACATGGCTGGGTTGCAGGCCAGGTGCCCAATGGGAGGTGTGTGAAAGGCAACCACACATTAATGTTTATCTCCCTCTCTTTCTCTCTCCCTTCCCCTCTCTAAAAAATAAATAAAATAAAATAAAATTTTAAAATAAATTAATTTACAAAGAACTTCCATTTTTACTGTATTGAGTCTTCCTTGAGAACAAGGGATACTCTCCATTTTTTAAAAAAGACTACTTTTTCTTTATAGAGAAATATGCATATGTGGAATATTAACCTAACCTTGCATTCACCTTGTTTTGCCTTCATCAGTGCCCTCATTTAGAGGGGAAAAAAATGTTGTTGTAATTCATAGATATTTAGCAAAACAAAATTTAATTTAAAAACTCCAAATTCTATTATTTGCATAATTAAATCTGAATTATGAGAACCCTGGATGTTCCTGGTACTTATAACCCTTGTACACTTTTTCTAGTCACAAACTCACTCAGGGTTTCTAGCCAAAGCTTCTGATTCCATGTGTTCTGTTGGCCAGCTGGTACTCACTCTGCTGCAGTCTGGGAAAGCTCTTCTCAGGGCCTGCCCATCTAGGAGGCCACAGGTTTTCCCCAGCCCCTCCATGGAACCAGGAACCACCAGGAGCTCCTATAGATATCACCCATCAAATATCAAATCTTTGATTGATTCAACAGCTCTCCCTTGTGCTCTGGAGTTGAAGCCACTACAAATGCATGCCCTCGAACTTCAGCCAGATCTTCAACAATGGACAATTTATATATTTCTCTCCAATTTCCTTTCCTAAAACAGGACTGAAATTGCAGATCTGGGACTCATGACATAGGGACTAATTTAAACTTCCACCGCTCTTTTCAATACCTTTCTCAGCAGGTAATCTTATCTCCTCTGCAGAGACAACAGTGATGCCATCAGATGCACATTCCCTTAAATTCCCCCTCCTCCTAAAAATGTATATTTTCTCTTCCTGACTCCTGTCTTAGTTATTCTTTCTCTTGTGCAAAATGAATCTTTCTTCCTGTGTACTGATCCCATCCTCTAAAGTCTCTTTCAGAATATTGCTCTGTCAACCTTTCCCCCTTCTCACTTGTTCTCATCTTTTCTTCTCTGGGTTCTGTTTTCTCTCCCTATGTGAATGTTAGCTGTTTTCTAAGTTAAAAACAAACAACAAACAAGCAAACAAAAGAACTCCTCCTGCCTACATTCTATGAATTGCTGGTTTTAGATACCATCACAGAAACACTTCTAGTCATTAACATAACTTCGTACTTCCATTCATTTCTCAGCTCAGCCCAACCTGATAGCGGATACATTGAACCACACACTTCCTTTTACTAAGGTCAACAATAATCTCATTGCCAAAGACACTGGGCATGTTTCAGCTCGTGACTTGACTTTGACATGATATTTGACAGTGCTGGTGACTCTCTTTGTTTTCCTCTTTGGTTTGATTTTTTTCTCCTTGAGCTTCTCCCTGTCAGTTAATTCAAACCGACTTTTCTGATCATTGTTTTCTTCTTGGTGAAAAGTTACTAATCTGCATCTTTTTCTTCCCTGTGCAACAAAACCAACTACTCACACAGAAAGCTCCATCTGAATGTGTCACAGGCATCTCAAATTTGTATTTTCTTTTTTTTAATTTGTTTTTTATTGTTATTCAATTACAGTTGTATGCTTTTTCTCCCCTTCCCTCCCCCCACCCTAGCTGAACCCACCTCCCTCCCCCACCCCCACCATCCCCCCCGATTTTGTCCATGTGTCCTTTATAATAGTTCCTGCAATCCCCTCTTCCCACTGTCCCCACCTCACTCCCCCCTGGCCACTGCTAAACAGTTCCCCCACTCAATGTCTCTGGTGGTATTTTGTTTGCTTTTTTCTTTTGTTGATTATGTTCCAGTTAAAGGTGAGATCATATGGTATTTGTCCCTAACCGTCTGGCTTAGTTCACTTAGCATAATGCTCTCCAGTTTCATCCATGCTGTTGCAAAGGGTATAGGCTCCTTCTTTCTCTCTGCTGCGTAGAATTCCATTGTGTAAATATACCATAGTTTTTGGATCCACTCGATTGCTGATGGGCCCTTAGGTTGCTTCCAGTACTTGGCTATTGTAAATTGTGCTGCTATGAACATTGGGGTGCACAGGCTCTTTTGGATTGGTGTTTCAGGGATCTTAGGGTATAATCCCAGCAGCGGAATTGCTGGGTCAAAGGGCAGTTCCATTTTTAGTTTTCTGAGGAAATTCCATATTGTTTTCCACAGTGGCCGCACCAGTCTGCATTCCCACCAACAGTGCACTAGGGTTCCCTTTTCTCCGCATCCTCTCCAACATTTGTTTGTTGATTTGTTTATGCTGGCCACTCTGACTGGTGTGAGATGGTACCTCATTGTGGTTTTAATTTGCATCTCTCCGATGGCTAGTGATGCTGAGCCTCTTTTCATATGTCTCTGGGACCTCTGTATGTCTTCCCTGAAGAAGTGTCTGTTCAAGTCCTTTGCCCATTTTTTAATTGGGTTGTTTGTCTTCCTGGAGTGGAGTCGTGTGAGTTCTTTATATATTTTGGAGATCAGGTCCTTGTCTGAGGTATCATTGGCAAATATGTTTTCCCATACTGTTGGTTCTCTTTGTAATTTGGTGCTATTTTCTTTAGCCTTGCAGAAGCTTTTTATTTTGATGAGGTCCCATTTGTTTATTCTTTCCTTTATGTCCCTTGCTTTAGGGGACATGTCTGTGAGGATGTTGCTGCGTGGAATGTCTGAGATTTTCCTGCCAATGTTTTCCTCAAGGACTTTTATGGTGTTACAATTTATATTTAAGTCTTTTATCCATCTTGAGTTTATTTTTGTGTGTGGTGTAAGTTGGTGATCAAGTTTCATTTTTTTGCACGTAGCTGTCCAGATCTCCCAACACCATCTGTTGAAGAGGCTGTTTTTGCTCCATTTTATGCTCCTGCCTCCTTTGTCAAATATTAATTGACCGTGAAACTTGGGTTTATTTCTGGGCTCTCTGTTCTGTTCCATTGGTCTATGTGCCTGTTTTTATGCCAGTACCAGGCTGTTTTGATGACAGTGGCCTTGTAATACAGTTTGATATCAGGTATTGTGATCCCTCCTGGAATTTTGTTCTCCTTTCTCAAAATTGCTGCAGCTATTCAGGGTCGTTTATGGTTCCATATAAATTTCTGAAATGTTCGTTCTATATCTGTGAAATATGTCATGGGTACTCTAATAGGGATTGCATTGAATCTATAAATTGCTTTGGGTAGTATGGCCATTTTGATGATGTTAATTCTTCCAATCCATGAGCATGGTACATGCTTCCATTTGTTTGTGTCTTCCTTAATTTCTTTCTTCAATGTTGTGTAGTTTTCCGAGTACAGGTCTTTTACCTCCTTGGTTAGGCTTATTCCTAGGTACTTTATTTTTCTTGTTGCTATATCAAATGGGATTTTTTTCCTGATTTCTGTTTCTGCAGTTTCGTTGTTGGTGTACAGGAATGCCTTTGATTTCTGAGTATTGACTTTGTATCCTGCTGTTTTGCCAAATTCATTTATTAGGTCGAGTAGTTTTTTGGTGGAGTCTATAGGATTTTCCATGTACACTATCATGTCATCTGCAAACAGTGACAGTTTCGTTTCCTCCTTTCTATTTTGGATGCCTTTTATTTCTTTTTCTTGTCTGATTGCTGTGGCTAGGACTTCCAATACTATGTTGAATGGGAGTGGTGAGAGAGGGCATCCTTGTCTTGTTCCTGATCTTAGTGGGAAAGCTCTAAGTTTTTGTCCATTGAGTATGATGTTGGCTGTAGGTCTCTCATATATGGCCTTTATGATGTTGAGGAATGCTCCCTCTATTGCCACTTTGCTGAGTGTTTTTATCAGAAATGGGTGCTGTACCTTATCAAATGCTTTTTCTACATCTATTGATATGATCATGTGATTTTTGTCTTTGCTGTTGTTGATGTGATGTATTATGTTTATTGATTTGCGAATATTGTACCATCCTTGCATCCCTGGGATCAATTCCACTTGGTCATGGTGGACGATCTTTTTAATGTATTGCTGGATGCGGTTTGCCAATATTTTGTTGAGAATTTTAGCATCTATGTTCATCAGGGATATTGGCCTGAAGTTTTCTTTCTTCGTTGTGTCTTTGTCTGGTTTTGGGATTAGGATGATGCTGGCTTCATTAAAAGAGTTTGGGAGTCTTCCATTGGTTTGGATTTTTTCGAATAGTCTGTGGAGGATAGGGGTTAGCTCTTCCTTAAATACTTTGTAGAATTCTCCTGTGAAACCATCTGGTCCAGGGCTATTGTGTGTTGGGAGTTTTTTGATGACTGCTTCAACTTCGTCTGCTGTTATTGGTCTGTTCAGGTTTTCTGCTTCTTCTTCATTCAGTTTTGGAAGATTATATTTTTCTAGAAATGTGTCCATTTCACCTAGGTTTTCAAATTTCTTGGCATACAGTTCTTCGTAGTAATTTCTTACAATCCTTTGTATTTCTGTGGTATCAGTTGTAATCTCTCCTCTTTCATTTCTAATTCTGTTTATTTGGATCCTCTCTCTTTTCTTCTTGATGAGCCTACTTAAAGGCTTGTCGATTTTGTTTATCTTTTCAAAGAACCAGCTCCTGGATTCATTGATCCTTACAATTGTGCTTTTAGTCTCTATGTCATTTAGTTCTGCTCTGATCTTGGTTATTTCCTTCCTTCTGCTTGCTCTGGGCTGTCTTTGTTGTTGTTCCTCCAGTTCTTGTAGGCGTAGGGTTAGGTTGTTTGTTTGAAATGTTTCTATCTTCTTAAGGTAGGCCTGTATTGCTATGAACTTCCCTCTCAGGACTGCCTTTGCTGTGTCCCATAGGTTTTGGGTTGTTGTGAGTTCGTTTTCATTTGTTTCCAGAAAGTTTTTGATTTCTTCCCTAATCTCGTTCTTGACCCATTCTTTGTTTAATAGCATTCTGTTAAGTGTCCATGATTTTGAGTGTTTTGGGTTTTGTCCTTTGGGGTTGGTTTCTACTTTCAGCCCCTTGTGGTCAGAGAAAATGCTTGATATGATTTCAATTTTCTTGAATTTGTTGAGGCTTGCTTTGTGTCCTATCATGTGGTCTATCTTTGAGAAAGTTCCATGGACACTTGAAAAGAATGTGTATTTTGCTTCTTTGGGATGAAAAGCTCTATATATATCAGTTAAGTCCATTTCCTCTAGGGTATTGTTAAGTGACACAATATCTTTGTTGATCTTTTGTTTGGAAGACCTGTCCATTTTTGATAGTGGGGTGTTAAAGTCCCCTACTATAATTGTGTTGCTGTCAATTTCTTTCTTGAAATCCTCCAAGATTTTCTTTATGTATTTGGGTGCTCCTATGTTGGGTGCATATATATTTACAATGTTTATGTCTTCTTGGTGGATTCTTCCTTTGAGTATTATGAAGTGACCTTCTGGGTCTCTCTTTATGGCCCTTCTTTGGAAGTCTATTTTGTCTGATATGAGTATTGCTACCCCTGCTTTTTTTTCCTGTCCCTGTGCTTGGAAAATTTGTTTCCAGCCCTTCACTTTCAGTCTGTATAAGTCTTTTGTCCTGAGATGGGTCTCTTGTAGGCAGCATATGTGTGGGTCATGTTTTCTTATCCATTCAGCTATTCTATGTCTTTTGATTGGATCATTTAATCCATTTATGTTTAAGGTTATTATCTATAGGAAGTTATTCATTGCCTTTATTCCTTCCTGTGTTCCTCTGTCTTTCTCTTTTCCTTCCTTTCCTTAAAGCAGTCCCTTTAGCATCTCTTGCAGAGCTGGTTTCGTGGAAGCGTATTCTTTTAGACTTCTTTTGTCTGGGAAACTCTTTATTTGGCCTTCTATCTTGATTGAGAGCCTTGCTGGGTAAAGTAGCCTTGGTTGCAGGCGTCTGTTTCTCATTACTTGGAATATTTTTTGCCATTCTCTTCTGGCTTGGGGCGTTTCCATTGAGAAGTCAGTTGCTAACCTTATTGGGGCTCCCTTGTATGTTACTTCCTTTTTCTCCCTTGCTGCCTTTAAGATCCTCTCTTTGTCTTGGAAATTTGCCATTTTAATTATGATGTGTCTTGCAGTGGGTCTATTTGGGTTCCTCTTACTTGGGACTCTCTGTGTTTCCTGGATTTGGGTGACTTTTTCTCTCCTCAGATTAGGGAAATTTTCCATCATTACTTTTTCAAACAGGTTTTCTATCCCTTGCTCTTCTTCTTCTCTTTCTGGTATTTCTATTATACGGATATTGTTTCGTTTCATGTTTTCCTGCATTTCCCTTAACGCCTCTTCATTCTTTCTGAGCCTCTTTTCCTTTTCTTGCTCTTTCTGGGTGTTTTTTTCTACTTTGTCCTCCAGCTCGCTGATCCGATCTTCTGCTTCATCAAGTCTGCTTTTCATTCCTTCTACTGTGTTCTTCAATTCAGAAATTGTATTCTTCATTTCCTCTTGGCCCTTGTTGATAGTTTCTATTTCCTTTTTCATGTTGATATAGTTTGCAGTGAGTTCATTGTAGTTTCCCTGTAGTTTCTGGTAGTTCTCTTTGAGCTCAGAGAGCTCAGTGAGCTTCCTGATGACCATTGCTTTGAACTCAGTATCTGATAGTTGACTTGCCTCTTTTTCAGTTAGCATTCTTTCTGGGACTTCCTCCTTTCCTTTCATTTGGGAATTGTTTCTTTGTCTTCCCATTGTTTGTGAGACTCTTCTTATTAGCCTCTGCTTCTTAAATTGATCTATTCTGACTCCCTGGGTTTATGGTATGAACTTCTATGGTAGAATGCCAATGGGATTCGGTGGTGCTGTCTCCTTAATCTCCTGTGCTCACTGGTCTTGAGCTGACATTTATGAGTGTAACACGGTCTAACTCTAGTCTTTTCAGCACTCCAGGTTTTGTTGTCTCACCTGAGGGAGAAAGAGAAAGGGGGGAAGAAAAAAAAAGAAGGGAAGGAGGGAAAAAGGAAATAGAAAAGGAGGAAAGAAAGGAAGGAGGGAAGAAGGAATAAAGAAAGATCAGAGGCAAGATAAGAAGGAATTTTAACAAAAATTAAAACAAAGGAATAGATAAAAGAAGGCAGGAAGAAGACATAAAAAAGGTAAAGGACGGGAGGAAGAAGGAATGAAAAAAAAAGAAAGGAAGAAGGAATTCAGGGGGAAAGGAGGAAAGGAAAAAAAAAGAAAAGAAAAGAAAAGAAAAGAAAAGAAAAGAAAAGAAAAGAAAAGAAAAGAAAAGAAAAGAAAAGAAAAGAAAGAAAAAAATCTTCTGCTGGCTTTAAACCGGTCAGGTTAGTTCTGCTGGTCGTCCTGTCTGTGCCACGGGAGGGGGTGGTTGGAAGGATTGGTTTCACTTTTCTCCCTTCCTGAGCCACACTCTTCACTGTTGTTCAGCCTGCAGTCTCGCCTAGCCCTGCAGCTCCCCTCTGCTGGGTGTTCTGCCTTTGTCCTAGAGAGCTAGTAGGCCCTGCAGGGCTCTGTGCGCAGGTGTTAGGTAGGCGTCAGTAGGTGTGGTCCCTGGCAGGCAATCAGGCCGTTGACCTGCCAATCCAGCAGCTTTGTGCTTGGGACACGCACAAGCGGCTTTGTGCTTGGGAAGCTCGCAGCCGCCGAGCCAGCGGCCCTGTGCTTGGGAGGCCGATCCAGCCGCCCTGGGCATGAGTCTCTCGGGCTGGCGGGCCGCCCTGGGACAGAATCACGCGGCACTGGGTTCCGAGGTTTTGGGCCTGTGGGTGGAGCAGCTAGACTCTGCTCCAGATGCTCTCGGAGGTTTCAGGTGTGGGCGCCCCTCCAGGGTTTCATGTGTGTGCCCCTAGTTCCCTAATCTGCGTGCGCGCAACAGGGCCTCAGGTGAGTGCCGAGGCTCTGGGGCTGCTTATCCCTCACTCGCAGTCCAGGGGCGGAGGGGGGAGGGGCGCCAGGGGCTGCGGCTGCTGCCGAGAGTTCTCTAACTAGCCCCTGAGTGCCTCTATTTTCTTTTTCCTTTTGAGAAATTCCTCCTATTCAAGCCCCCCTGGTCCAAACAAGCACCTGGCTGCTCACAGCTCAGCCTGGCCCTCTCCCAAGACTCCTGCAGCAGCCCCTGCAACCTGGGCTGGCGCTTCTGCCGCCCTAGTACCGCATGGGTCCCGGTCCCAGGGACCTTATTTTCCCCTTGACGTTATGGCATACCCCATACATCCTTAAAGATTTAAATGAAGGACTTGCTTCGTGAAGACTTTCTCCCTGGTAGTATGGAACCTGTCCCACTTGTGTTGCTGGCACGTCTTTCCTCCCTACGACGTTACACATTCACTGAAGGCAGGAAACAAACTTTTCATGGTGTCTGGCACACACATGGTGATTGATAATAGTTTGTTGAATGATTTGAATTAATTGTCATACCACAGGGTCTTTTATGGTGCAAATTAAATGCTTGTTGTACATGATCAATCAGAGTATAGTAATAATTAGAGTGTAAAGGGCCATGTATCTGTCTGCCGTGAGAGGTGGGTAGCGTGTCATCCTGAGAAAATCAAATTTCTTTTCTACAAATTAGAAGGCCTGTATGATCCCGCTGTTTCCTCCCTTGGGTATTAAGTGATCAGAATCCATCCATCATCATTGATGGGCCAAACGCCCTGGCTGCTGGGTGTGGGCAGTGTCAAGTTTGGCAGAGGAGCACTGGGTTCTCTCTGCCGAGTACCTTAACTGGTGCAGCAAAGGCTGCACAAGCCGCTGTGGACCACCCTCCCCGTCCTTCTCCTCTTAAGCTTTGCTCTGTCTAAGGCCATCAAAGCTTTGCTTTGCTTTGCCAGCTTTGATGGCCTTAGACAAAGTCTTGTCACTGCCTCGCATTGTTATCTCCATTGCACCATGCCCGAGCCCTTTGACTTCAACTCTGCTTCTCTCCGGGCTTCCTCCTGGTGTGTGGCTGGAGACGGACACAGCAGAGGGGAGCAAAGGCCACCAGGTGACAGACATTCACCATACCCCAGACAGAAGGTGGATTCCGGTGCAATGGAGACAGAACTGAGTGCACTCCGACTCGCAAATCCTCCTCTTGCACGGCCGGCAGGACGCCTTCTCCAGCCCTGGGCCTGTGCGTACAGTCTACCCTAGTGGTTGCCTGGGAAACTGCTCTCAGCCTCCAGGACCTTGGGGTGAGGAAGGGAATGGAAGGGGCCGGGAAAGCCGGGCGACCCTTTTCTGGATCACGTGACAGTAACCTCCGACCCAACCGCAGAGGTTAGGGATCCACTCGGAAGAGCCCACTGGAAGAGCTCCTTGGAAGTGGTGGAGTGCTTGCCTACCGCGGGGCTTTTCCTGCTGTCGCTCAACTTTTCACCTTCTTTCGCCGAGTCAGAGGACGGGATGGAAGCAAAGAGCTGTGGCCGTGGTGCCGGGGACCTAGTCGTAGCCGCTGGGAGCCCCGGCTCTCTCCCACTGAAAACCTTTAACTCTCGGGGCCTGTTAGCCTGTAGCCTTCCTGGACTGGAATCCCCAAAGCATAGCGCTGTGATGTCACAAGGAGGCGCTACGACTGTGACAGTCCCTGATTCCCCCAGAGGCGTGGCCTCCCTTTAGAGGCCCGCCGGGATCCTCACCTTGCGGGAACGTAGCTGACTGCCCTGGAAAGCACTGAGCGCCTGTGGAGCCAGATGGAAGGACGGCGCAGGCAGGCGACCAGCCCTGGGAACCTTCTGTGAAGAAGTGGTCCCTGTCTTCTTGTCTTCTTGTTCTACGACAGGCTTTTCTACTCTAAAATTTCAAGAGGCAAAATAAATAAATATATACATAAATACATATTAGAAAATAAAGTAAAATTTAAAGAGGAAAAGGAGGAACTTTTAAAAGAGTGGGCAGGAGGGTTAAGAGATATAATGAACTTGGTAAAAGGCAAATCAAAGTAACTGCAGCTCAGCTCCCCTTTCATTCTCTAGATCTGCTCCGTCCCATATGGGGACCACCAGTCACAGCCACGTGTAGCTCTTGAACACTTGAAATCTGGCTAGTCAGAGTTGAGATAGGCTGTCAAATACACATCGTATTTTGAAGACAATATTAAAAAAAACTTTTGTGTTGATTTCATGTTGAAGCGATATTTTTGATATACAGGGTGGGTGAAAATATATTATTAAATATTAATTTGGTAATTTTGAAAATAATGTTCAAGCATAAGAATAATATGTCATTATTAAAGAGAGGTAAATACACTTAATGCTTCTTTAATTTATGTTTCATCCTTGTGCACAGTTTTAACACTTCATTTGTCTACTTCTCTTGGTTTTATACTTATGACAACTTGAAACAATTTCATTTCTTGAGCATTGGCCTGCACACCAAAACATAACAGGTTCAATTCCCCGTCAGCGCACATGCCTGAGTTGTAGACCAGGCCCCCGTTGGGGGCGTGCCAGAGGCAGCCAATCAATATATCTCCCACACACTGATGAGTCCCTCCTTCTCTTTCTCCCTCCCTTCCCATCTCTCTAAAATAAATAAACAAAATCTTTTCTAAAAAAAAAAGAAACAATTTCATTTCTAGAGTCCTTTGCAAAGAACCTCAGTAGTAGACTTTTGTTTTTACAGCCATTTTAAAGAACATTTTTTTCATAGACTTTTCTATTTTACAACTTTTCATAAAAAATAATTTTCCCTGTTTTCCCTCTTTTATTTTTACCTTTAATCACAAAAATTCAGGAGGTTTCAAGTACTGTACTTGACACCATAACTTAGTTAAGTGTTTTAAACCAGGTCCACAATCAGTGTAATCATTTGATTCACTCTAAACATAATCTTGTTACTCAGGATTATTTTGCTGTAAAATGTCAGAAAACTTTAGGTTGGACATCATGTCTTTCTTGGTACCCTTCAGCAGAAGTTTAGCAGGGACCACTCAACAAAATTGTCATATAACAAAGAGTAAAATGTGACCTACAGTTGAGCTTCGAAACTTTTTTTGTATTTTGTGTTAGATCTCTGTGAGCTCAAATTCATAAAACAAAAATCATCATCATCTTTATTTGTCTGATTCAGTCGTTCAACAAATGTTTACTGAACACCTGCTATGTGCTAGGGCTTTTTCCAATGTTCTAGGGTGTGGAAACAAATAAACGTAACTAATATCTTAGGAGAACAAAAATAAATCAAGGAGAGAGAATTGAGAATGACCAAGGGCATTTTGTACAGGATGTCCAGGGCAAGTTTCTCTAATGAGATGCGATTGAGCAGGGACCTCATTGAAGCCAGAGAGTAGGGGAGAGAGAGGACATCTGAGGGGGAGCATTTCAGGAAGCATTCCAGGAAGAGGTGGCAGCAGGTGCCCAGCCCTGAGGCTTCTTCCCATTCTCAGGGACAGAAAAGACGACAATGTGGCTAGACTACAGTGAGCACCGCAGAGCAGTAGGAAATGGGATCAGAGATGATGTGAGTGGTGATATCATATAGTATCTGTCAGTCATGGTAAGGCATTTATCGACATTTTACTATGAGAAAAGGAAGAGGTTTGGGAGGAAACTGAGCCAAGGAGTGACACACAATATGATACATATTTTTAAAAAATTACTTTACCCACTGATTGTATTAGATTTGTTATACTGCATCACAAATTACTACAGATATTGTGTCTTTAAACAACATGTATTTATTGTCTCACAGTTTCCATCATGTCAGAGTTAAGGAGGGACCTTTTTTCTGGATTCTCTGCTCAGCATCTCATGAGTCTCAAATCAAGAAGCCATTTGAAGTACAGGGTTCTGTTCCAAGCTTATGCAGGTTGTTGGCAGAATTCACTACCTTGTGGTGTCAAGACTGAGGTCCAGGTCCCCAAGTTTTGTTTGTGTGTTGTTTGTTTTTGCCATCCTAATCATTTTTTCTATTGTCATAAGAATGCATAACATAAATTTTATCATCATAACCATTTTTAAGTACAGTTCAGTGTGCTAAGAATACTCACATTGTTGTGAAGCATCTTTAAGACATTTTGTCTTGCAGATCTTAAACTCTGCACCCACTATACTATTATCCTTTCCTTCCTCCTTCCATCTGCTCATAGCCACCATTCTGCTTTCTGTTCTATGAGTTTGATGATTTTGTATACCACATATGTGTGGAATCATACAGTATTTGTCTTTTTGTGACTGGCTTATTGTTTGTTTGTTCTTGCTGGCTGGCAGCCTGGAGTCACTGTTAGTTCTTAGTCACAAAGGGTATAGAATTTTGAGGGTCATTTAAGAATCCTGCCTACTGTATAAGTGGAGAACAGAATTGTGATAGGAGAGATCAGATAAAGCTGGAGATCAGATAGAAGGCACCAGATTTGTCTAAGTTACTGCTTCTTAAAATTTAACGTGCATGTGAGTCTACTGGGGATTGTGTTATAATTCCAGTCTGACTTAGTAAGGCTAGGACCTGACTCTCCTAACAATCTCCTAGGTGATAACAGTGCTGCTTGTGGAATAGCAACACACAGGCTAATGATGAGAGTGGGTTGGGCTAGGGTGGTAACAATGGAGATGAGAAATGGCCTGACTAAGGATACGCCCTGAAGGTAGACCCGAAGAGCTGGCTGAGGAGGAAGGAGAGGCATCTGGATGACTTCTAAATTTAAGGGATGACAAAGACTGTAGGAGGAGTTGGTTTCGGGGTCGATATCAACTGTTTAGTTTGGATAAAACAATTAGAGTCCAAATAGATATGATCACCATCAATGCTACAGGGAAAAAAATAGCAGATTTATAAATCATATGTAGTGTTACTAGGCACTTAAATTCTTATGTTTCTGTGAACCACAACTATGAGACTCTTCCTAAGTGTCTTGGAATGTATTTCACTGTATTAAAAATTTAAGCAGTACAAATAGCTATATTGATTCATGCTGCATTTTCTCTCTCTGCTTCTCTTGCATTGATAATAATAAACGAGCAGTATTTTCCTGCCTTAATACCAATGTTCTTTGCTGTGAAGTTAACATTGCATTACTCAAAGCATTAGAGATTTTCTAGAAGCTGACATGTGCATCCCTGTGCATACTTAAACCATATGATACTCAAGCACCCTCTAGGAATAGAGTTGGTTTTTATGAAAATAAAATTTTCAGCACCCGCCAATTTTGGTAGAAGCCTCACTAGGAGATGAATTACCTAATTTTCCCTAGCCATATAGGCAGTTTCATGGGATAACTAATTATTATTTCTTTCCTGGGCTATGTTATGGAAAGTTAGTTTTGTCACATTATGAGAACTTGTATGGAAGTCCATCCTCACTGATTGCTATATCACAAGAAGTAGGTGACACAGACTATGACGGTAAAGAGGGTGTGTTTATTTATAATTTTGCTCAACATCAACCACATAAAATTTTGGCCTTATCTAACTTGTGTTCTGAAAGAAAAGCATTGATGGGATGTAAGCTGCAAATAGTACCGCCAGTCTGCTCTTACATGAGATGCTGCAGAAATGCAAATTAGCCAGAAAAAAGTTTAAGAGAAACTTGAAGTTGCAACATTTCATATATATTAATAGACCTTTAAATAAAACATAACTGTCTCTAACACTGCCTGGGTGCTTACTAAATGAAATAAGTTTATGAGAGATGGCCGGGGTTCCAGGAAGGGGTGAAACGAAGGCAGCACAGCGCAGTGTTGGTTTACTGGACTGTTCGTTCTGTGGAACACGTGAGCAGTCACTTCACCGTAAGCCAAAATCTTTATGGAGAGCCCTGTTTCATTTTTCTTAATGTTAAATAATAAAACCTAGTTTCTTTTAGAACCAAAAAAGGGGAGGGGCACAGGGGAGTAAGGAAAAATTTCAAGGATGTGTTGGTAATTGTGTTTTTATAAATAAAACTGTGAGCGGGTAAAAATTAAGCCAAACCATTCAATGGTAGGGATGAGAGGAGGTCTGAAGGCGGCCACCCCCATGGACAGTGCTAAGGAAGTCAGCACTGTCGTCTGGACACCTGTCAATCTGGAGCCCTGGGCTACGCTGACTGCCTTACGTGACACTTAGGCTCTGTGTTGACTTGGAAGAGTGTGATGGCTAAAGAAAGCCGTGTTGGTCTCTGCACTTGATATGTTTGCTCTATAGGCCTCTTTTAATAGTGTCTCAAATTAAAACCCACAATCTAAATCTAGGCATAGTTGTTTTATGAACTGGTTCAAATGTGTTTCAATTTTCCTACTATTGTATGTATTTTAATGTAACAGACTAACTACTTTATAACATAAAATTTAGCTTTTGCATGTTAACTTATGAAACTGACTTTTTATCCTGTCCTTTTCCTGGGATCATTAAATCAAAAAAATTAGGGAAAGAAATACTCGACATGCCCCAATCTCCCATCAATGTTAATGAGGATCTTACACATGTTTATATGAATCTGAAGAAACTTAAATCTCAGGGTTGAGATAAAACATCTTTGGAAAACACATTCATTCATAACACTGGTTGCAAAATAGATGAAATATTTGCATTTTGTTTGCGGCCTTAATATGTTTACTGGACCTAGAGTATGTTTGTATTAGTTTTGATTGATTTTTCTCTAAATAATGTACTGTGAACTGCATATGCAGTATATATACAGTGTATATATATGCAGGAAAGTATATGCAGAAGAAACCAAGTGGACCATAAAAATTTGAAGTTTAGAAGACATTTTGAAAATGTGTTCAAAAAAGCAAAATGACCAAAGTCGTTATGTCATGTTCTCTAAGAATTAATAATAAAGATACCTCCACTAGAAGATGCAATAAATATAATGTAAGATATAGTTAATGTGGTCTAATAATTCCATCACTGGTTAATCACTTGGTCAATCAGTATTTCCTTTTCTTGGGTATTATAGCTTTATCTTGTCTACTCTGCCTCATACAATATTCAATAACTGGATAAGAAAAAAGCAATTGACTATCATTTTATTTGAAGAAAGAGATTACTAGCCCTTCTACATAAAAGTTTAAAATTACATGATTCTTAGCAATCCCTAAGTGCTTTACCTTGAGACTATCTTTACTTTTAAAACATGTAAAATAGCACAAAAATTCCAGTAAATGATAAATAGAAAAATATATTTTCAAAAATGAACACCGTTTTTCTGATCTATCTTAAACAAAATTGTATGTATATCATAAAGTTGGGTAAAAACAGATATACTCATGGGAAAATATTAGAACAAATATTCAAAATTATATTAATAGCTATGTTTAGGTCTTTTATCATTTGTAAATTTTTCTTTCTTTTCTGCATTTTGGTAATATAATTATTTGAATGAAGCAATGTAGTTTTAAATCCTATTAGAGTAGGGAGTTTTCTACATCAACACCTAATACATACTAAGTACTCCACCAATAGGTGTTAAATAATTTTTTTTTAATATTGCACATTATATTATTAATTAGATTCATAAAATGTATCATCCCAAGTTTTGACATTTATTTGTACAGGCATTGAAGTCTGTTACATAGCAGTGAGGCATGTCCTCTCTGCTGTACTTTCTCAGTGGATTGCCATCAGAACTTGACCTTTAAAGGCACTTTTTTTAGTTCACTGTTGAATTTTCAAGTAGAATGTGAAACCTTGAGCAGGCTGCTCTCTGTGACTCAATTTCTTTATCTGTAAAGTACAGATCATAATGCTGTCTCTTTCCTAGGTCCATGTGAGAATCAAATGTTTAATCCATGCACATCACTCAGTGGAATGCATGGTACATTGTAAGGATAAATGAATGTTGAGCATTATTGTTACTGTATTGTCGTTGCTGAAGTTTATCTCTCTACTTTTCTGCCAGTGTCTTGGACTCAGTCCCAATGGACCTCATGCCTCTGCCTCATGGACCAAAAACTACTTAAGTCCGATTAAGAGACATGAAAATCTTGCATGATGTCCTCAAGAGAATCATTAATTCTCAGATGACTCTTAAAATAGAGTCAGATAATACCTGATATGGAACCCAAAGTAGGAGAGTTTGAGATTCTGAAGGTTGTCATTCAGAGTTCAAACAAGATATGTCTAAAACCCCTTCAATGAAAAGGGTTTCCACTTTTCTTGCCACAGCCTGGAACAGAGGTTCTGGAGCTTGATGAAGACAGGGGAGATGCATGGAGGAATAAGGAGGCAGACAGAAACAGTAGCCTGATAAGGAGTAGAAATGAGCTGAAAGTGAGAAGGTAGGGAGCCCTCCCACGAGAAGACTTTTCTTCTTTCCACTCTTCTGTCCCTTCTCCCTCCACTCTTACCCCTCACTATCATCATATGCTTCAGGGAA
Organism: Desmodus rotundus; assembly: GCF_022682495.2. Taxonomy (NCBI): domain Eukaryota; kingdom Metazoa; phylum Chordata; class Mammalia; order Chiroptera; family Phyllostomidae; genus Desmodus; species Desmodus rotundus. Next base: position 69,328,791 of record NC_071392.1, read on the forward strand.
GCAGACCTTGTGGAAACAACCACCTGAGGACACCAAACAGGTCAGGTGGACTGGCTGGTTGTCTTCTGCAATCAAAATCTCAGTGCATTTAAGGTCTTCAGGTTAGTTTGTATTTGTGGCAGTAAGATACATTAAGTATATTGTGCAGTTACAATTTCATCTTCCAAATGGCTACTTACACTTTAAAATTTATCAAATAAATAATTTACTTAATGTATCTTTAATGAAAAAATTTAGTTAAAATTTGTAATTTTGATTTTTAGAAATTTAGATGCAGTTTCATTGCGTGTATGTTTTAGTGGAAATTAATCTCACTAATGAGTACCATCTCAGGGAAAGAGTTTCAGAAATGGTGTTCAACTGGTCAGAATAGCCAACATAAACAAATCAACAAACAAGTGTAGGAGAGGATGCGGAGAAAAGGGAACCCTAGTACATTGTTGGTGGGAATGCAGACTGGTGCAGCCACTGTGGAAAACAGTATGGAATTTCCTCAGAAAACCAAAAATGGAACTTCCTCTTGACCCAGCAATCCCACAGCTGGGATTATACCCTAAGAGCCCTGAAACACCAATTCATAAGAACCTATGCACCCCAATGTTCATAGCAGCACAATTTACAATAGCCAAGTACTGGAAGCAACCTAAGGGCCCATCAGCAAATGAGTGGATCACAAAACTATGGTACATTTACACAATGGAATACAATGCAGCAGAGAGAAAGAAGGAGCTTATACCCTTTGTGACAGCATGGATGAAACTGGAGAGCATTATGCTAAGTGAAATAAGCCAGGTGGTGATGGACAAATACCATATGATCTCATCTTTAACTGGAACATAATCAACAGAAGAAAAAAGCAAACAAAATATAACCAGAGACATTGAAGTTAAGAACAATCTAACAATAGCCAGAGGGGAAGGGGGAGGGGACAGTGGAGAGAAGGGTTTTCAGGAACTACTATAAAGGACACATGGACAAAACCAAGGGGGAGGGTGGAAGCAAGGGAGGGAGGTGGGTTTGGAAGGAGAGAAAATGCAGACAACTGTAATTGAACAACAATAAAATAATTTTTAAAACAAAGAATATATAAATTATTTGTTTAATGGTGTTCAAAGCAAGGTAACTTTTCACTGGGGAAAATGCAATATGTCATCTGATGGATCAGAACAGAGTTTAGAAGGACAAAAATTTCCCCTTGAGGTAAGTCACTAGTTCTGCTGGTTACTACTTCATTCTATAAATCATTGAGATTTTAGTTAGCATATAATTTTATAAATTTGTTATTAAATTTTATAGTTTACTTATGTTTTGTTTACTTCATTAATAACTGTTTTCCTCACTAAACTAAGCACAATAACACCCGTTTGTTTTTTCACTTTCTAGTAACCCAAAGTGCCCCACTATAGATGATCAATAAACGTTAATAAGAAACTAAATGAATGAAATTTTTTCATATCCCAGTTTTATCATTACATAAGAGCATCAAAGAAATACAAAATGAGAAAATTTTTCAGCTGTATAATCTGCAAAATAAATATAATTATAATAAATAATGAGTGGGGTTGAAATAAACATTTTCTTACATGTCTAAACCAGCACTGGCTGGTCCACTAAGCCCCCATCCTGTTGGTTGGAGTGGTGGCCCCATGCCGTTGCCCGGGCTGGAGCAGGCAGAATGGCAGCAACTGTGGAACTGCCCTGACTGGATCCCTGCTGGAAGAGCACTGGGCGGCAGGTGGGTGGCAGCTGTGGAGCTTCCTGTGGCTCCCCCAGTGTGCTTGTGTGAGGGGTGCAAAGCTTATCCAAGGACTGGCTCCCAGGGTCGCCCTCATCCTGTTACTGGCCTAGTGACAGCTGCACTCCAGACAGGCCCCGGAGCATGTAGGGAACGCTCCTAGACCACATGTTCTTCAAGACCTGGGACGCCAAAACTCCAGCCCCCTGCAGCCCAGAAAGAGGAGAGAACAAAAACCCTGGCATTTCCACGTGCTTCTTTTTAAAGGCTGCTCCCGGAATCCCCTGCACTGGAAGTGACTGCCTCGCTCTTCTGCCTGTTCAGGGCAGGGGGCACTGGTTTGGCAACAGCACTGCAGATGAGGCTCTTGCGGGTCCCTGGCACTTTACAACCCCTCCCCCATCACACACTGTTGAAACACTAGCTTGGGAAGTTACCCTCATCTGTGATTGCTGGAGGGGCCACACGGCAGTTCAGGGCAGAGGAGGGGCTGGCTCCATACACCCAGCAGTGAATTTAAAGGGCCATCTGTCTTCTGGAGGGACTTTGGGCAGAGACCCAGTCAGAGTCAAGGGCAGTGAGACTTGAGGAAGAAAGCTGCTCTCTGCCACATTGAGCACATGGGTGGTGACCCTCCCTCCACTTGCAGAGACACTAAGTCTGCCCAAGCAAAGGGGTGTCCTTGTGGTGCTCCGTTGGAAATTTGACCTGCTCTGCTTAGTTAGACAGTATGGGAGAGAGGGACATTTTGACTCATAGAGTGGTTGGAGCTGGGAGTTTAGGTCCTGACCCGCAGTCACTAACCTCGAAGAGAGGTATTTTTTGTGTGCCATCTCCTCCTACTTGGGCGGGCAGCGCGGAGAAACACGCAGAGCTGGGTTTTTTCCTACTGCATCTCCCAGGCAGGCTTCTATCCAGGGGGCAGATCCGCAGGGTCTGTGCACTTCACCTGCAATACAGGGAAGCAGAGCTGAGCTCCATAACAAGTTCAACCCGCACAGCCACCGTCGCGGTAGGAGAGGAAGTGTCCATCCCTGCCTCTCGCAGACGGAGCAATGCACCTGGCTCTGTTTGAGTCACCCCCGCCCCAACCTCAGCGGAGCAGATTTCTGTGTACGGGACAACAACTCAGAGCGGGAACTTTTGAAGTGTTAGATCCAAGGCAGACCCAACCTCGGGGCTCTGTAGGCCACACCCATTTGTTTACTAGAAACTTGCCTTGAAAAACTGGCTGAGGACAGCGGCTGACATTGGCTTACAATAGAAAACATCTTAGGACCCTCTAGGTAGTCAGAACAAGGAGCCAACTTCAGAAAACATTGGAGCAAGGTTCAAGAAACTCCACATTCAGCACATCCAGAGACTGATCACACCAAGCACAACAAACTGTGTGGGGAAACCGCACTATCTTATTTCTTAGTCTTTGCTTTCTCTTTTCTACTTTACTTTTTGTTTTCTACTTTACTTTTGTTTACTTTTCTACTTTTACTTTTTTACTTTACTTATTTGCACTCTATTTTTCTCTTTTTTATTCTTTTTCTTCCTGTTTTACCTTTCCTATCCATTTCAGTTCAGCTTTATTTTCTTTCCTTTTATAATGTATGAATTTTTACTAGTTTTTAACCTTTGTTTTTGTGTTTTCTTTTATATTATTTTGTTTTTCTTTTTTGCTTCTCCAATTCTTTTCGTTACTTGTCATTTATTATCTGTTTTTCTATTTTTTTTTTACTCTTTATGGCTTTTTGCCTTTTTATTTCTTTTCTGATTCTTTTTGTTGATGTTTGTGTTTTTTGTTTTGTTTTGCCTTGTTTTGTTTGGTCAGCACCTGCACAACAATTTGCACAACCTGGTCAGGATTGAGCCCACAGTCAACCAGCCCAAGGGCTGAGCTACCCCGTGAATACACAACAGTAATCAAGAACCAATTACAACAGGAGGGCCCACAAATCTCACAGAGGTATTATGCCTAGAACACCCAGCTCAGGTGATCAAGGAGTCTGCACAACTGGGCCCCACAAGATACCTACCACGGAAGGCCACTCCAGCAAATTTGAGGATCATAGCAGTTCTATTTAATACATAGAAATAAACAGACAACCAAAGTGGGGAAGCAAAGAAAGTATCCCCAAGTGAAAGAGCAGGAGGAATCTTCAGAAAAAAAGGGCTAAATAAAATGGAGGCAAGAAATTTTTTGGATACAGAGGTCAAACTAATGGTTATAAGGATGCTAAAATGCATCAAAATAATACAAATATGAAAAACAAACAGGCAGAAATGAAGAATAACATCTGAAATGAAGAATACACTGGAAGGAATAATCAGTAAGATGAATGAAGCAGTGTATTAAATCAGTAAATAAGAGGTCAAGGTAGAAAAATTATCCAGTTAGAGCAACTGAATGATGAAAGAATTAAAAAGTAGGAAGATAATGTAAAGGATGTTTGGGACAATATGAAATATAAAAACACCCTCATAGGAGTACAGAAGGAGAGGAAAGAGAGCAAGGGATGATGAACCTGCTAGAAGTAATGGAAGAAAACTTCCTTAACCTAATGAAGCAACAAAGTCCCACAAGTTCAGGAAGTACAAAAAGTCCCAATCAAGATGAACCCAAAGAGACCCACACCAAGACACATCATAATTAAAATGGCAAAAGGCAAACCAAAGAGAAAATCTTAAAGGCAGCAAGAGGGAGATAGTCAGTTACCTACAAGGGAGTTCCCATTAGGCTGTCAGTTGATTTCTCAGAAGTGATTGGCATAAAGTATTCAGAGTGATGAAAACTAAGAACAACCAAGAATACCTTACCAGCAAAGCTATCATTTAAAATTGGAGGCTTAATAAGTAGCTTCCTGACGAAAAAGAAAAAAAAAAAGGTAGAGTTCATTACCACCAAACCAGCACTGCAAAAAGTTAAAGGACCCCAAAAATAAGAAAAAATGAAGAGGGATAAAAACACAGATACAATAAAAAAATGAAAACAAGTCAGTACCTATCTATAAAAATCTTAAATATAAATGGGTTAAATGCTTCAATCAAAAAACATAGGGTAGCTGAATGGGTAAGAAAACCCATATATAACACTGTCTACAAGAGACCCACCTTAGAACAAAAGATTTCCACAGGCTGAAAGTATGGGATGAAAGAAATTATTCCATGCAAATGGAAATTTTTTAAAAAGCTAGGATTGCAATAGTTATATCAGACAAAATAAACTTCAAAACAAAGTCCAAAAGAAGAGACCAAGAAGGTCACTACATAATATTAAAGTGATCGATCAAGCAAGAGAATATAACCCTTGTAAACATATGCAGTATGTCCAGAAGGTGTCCAACCACATAACATGATAAATAGAGACAATTATTGAAGAAGATACAAGGTACAAGAAACATTGTACACAAGACAAAGATGCCTCAGTCCCCTTCAAAGAAGGCACCTTGGATCTCACACAGTTCTCCCAATCACCATCAGCTGCCTCATCGTATTTCCCTGAGTCTCACTGAAGATCTGAAATCTTTTCCCTTTCAAAGGTGATTTTAGTTTTGGGAAAAGCCAGAAGTCAAAAGGTACCAAATGTAAGCTGTAGTGGGGCTGAGTCACCTGGGTGGTTTGATGTTTCACCAAAAAAACTGTGCACAAGATGTGATGCATGAGTGGGCATGTTGTTGTGATGAAGCTCTCAATCACCAGTTGCCCATACATTTGAGCTTGTGAATCATCAGAATAGTTTCCCCAGAGGAAAGTTCAAGCTTAAAACAAAATTTGATGCAGATTTGTTGCTCTACTCACTCAGTCATTTTGAATGCAACAGCCACACAGGACAAAGATGTCACTCAATGGCATCTACTGTCCCCAATGGCTAGTACCGTGAAGTCATCATTGTTGGTGCATGCACATTCCAGACCACTCTCCTTGGCTGCCAGGTCACATCAACGTCATGCAAACCATCCTTGTTGTATTAACAATGGTTGGACTTTTTCCAGACAGTGCTTGTATATTCACCCACTATAGGGTGAATATACACCCTATAGTGTATATAGGTATAGTGTATACCTAAGTATATGAAGAAAATCTTGGTGGACTTTAAGGAAGAGATCAAAAGCAATACAGTTATAGTTGGGAATTTTAACACTCCACCGTCGTCAATGGAATGATCTTCTAGACAAAAAATAAACAAGGAAACAGTGACATTAATTGATACATATAGAACATTTCCACCCAACACAGCAGGATATACATTTGTTTCAAGTGCACATGGATCGTTGTCAAAGATAGGGCACTTGTTAGGACACAAAACAAGTCTTTAAACATTTGAGAAGACTGAAATCATATCAAGCACTTTCTTGGATCACAATGGCAAAATTAGAAATCAACCTCAATAAAAAGACTTGAAAACTTTCAAATACTTGAAGGTCGAACAGATGTTATTAGATAATGAATGGGTTATCAATGAGACCAAGGAAAAAATAAAACATTCCTGGAAACAAATGAAAATGAACACACAAGAACCCATAATTTATGGCACACAGCAAAAGCAGTGCTGAGAGGGAAGTTCCCGGCATTACAGGCCTACCTCATGGAGCAGGAGCAGGTGTTGCTCAGTGGGTTGAGCATTGTCTCACAAACCAAAAAGCATTTGGTAAATCCAGCAACCATTCATGTTAAAGAAAAGAAACTCTCAGCTATGTGGTAACAGAGAGATCATATCTCAACGTAATAAAAGACATACGTGAGAAACCCACTGGGAACCAATGTCATCCCAATACATTTAATTATTTAAAAAATTATCCTCACAGGGAGGTATTTGTTCTGCCACTACACAGATGAAAACAAGACCTAGGTAACTTCCTGGTCTTTCTGGCTTTAATTCGTAAATTTTTAATAACATTCTTCTAAAAGGTTTACAAGTTCAAAGTTCTGACCCAATATTAAGTTTCCACAAATTTGAAAATTTTCAATCAGCAAGATGCTGTAGGGTACAGAAACAGGAAGTAGATGCAAATGTGGTTGCCGTCCACTGAGCTTAAAATCTGTATAGGAAGACAAACTGGAGCCATTTTCAATCATACACACATGTACATTATTCTCTGTGTTTAAATACATGATTTTTAAAAGATGGGGGAAAAGAAATGTAAGAAAAATCTGGAAAATGTATTGCAAATTAATGATGTTTCATGATAATTATTCAGCTTCATGTTTGAATATTAAGTCATGTATGCATACGGAATTAACTAGGTTATTATATAAAAGATCCAGTTCAACATTAATGAAGAGCAATCTTTTGGCAAGATCACAGGCTACAAAGAGAAGTACAGAACTATCTCTTCACTACTTTCTAAGGTATATATCACTCCCCCATAAAATCCTGTATTTCGGTATCTAAAATACAAGATGTAGCTACAGGTTTATAAACTGTCGCTTAGTTATTATCAATAAACAAAGAGAGTGTTTTGAAATATATTTCTAATTAAAATATAGGCCAAAACTGTTTTACAAATTTTCAATAAGCTCTTACAGATCTGTAAATAAGAAAGCAAAAGAATGAAAACCTGATGACAAATAAAACTTTCTCTTTAGGCTCCTGCTTTATACGGATGTTGATTCCTAAAATATGAAGCCCCCTGTGATTTATACTATTAAGTCGAAATGAACATTAACATCTAACCAAAGAAGTCTATGCAAAGAAGTAGTGTTTGGGGTATTTTGCAGCTAATAATTTTAAATTTTCTCAAGCAGTTTTTATGTATGCATACATAAAACAATGCATTTTAAGACAGTTTCATTTGGAGGGGGGAAGAATAGTTCACTTTAAATCATTCCCACACTTTAAAACCTGGGATTGTTTTTTGAGAACAAAATCTACTAATTATATTGTTCAGAATCACTTTTAACTTTGCAAAATGGACTTGGAAATCATTACAAGCAAAACTGAGGAATCATTTTCCTAGGACACTTTCTGTTTGTAGCGCACATATTTTGAGATGATTTGATGGGCTTCTGCCACCTAGTGGACATTATTAGAAGTACCAATAGATAGAGTAAAGATGATGCAGTGTGGACCAAAAGTATTATAGAATACATTTTCTTATTCTGAATTCATGTGTTTTTTTAATACAGAAAAAAAATGTCTACCTATTCTCAGAGGAACACCCAGCCCTAATTCTTTAAAAAAACAAAAAATAACATTATAGTTTTTACAATTCACATCTGTACAAAATAATAAATATTGTAACTTATTCCTATTTATTCAAAGAATACGGATACTATTGAACTAATGAAACACTAGTGTGAACACATTTTAATCTCCATGAGTGTATCGGACCTTTAACACCTCTTACACTGTAATGGGGTTTTAGCAAAAGATGGTATTTGATTTGATGTTTCACTAAGGGGTGGCCCGGAGATGCGACGGGAAATGCTGCGGCTCGGGCAGCGGCGGGATCCGGAGGGCTGAAGGCGGGGGCCCGGCGAACTGGAAGGTGGTGGAGTCGCGACTCAGTCAGAGGCGGGCGGTGTCGGCGGCTCCTCTCCTCATTGCGCCAGGAGCAGCTGCAGGCGGCGGCTGTATCCAGCGGCCATGGCGGCGGCGGTGGCGGAGGTAGCTCCCTTCAGACCCCAAGCAGCGGCTCCTCGACTGCTCCCCATACGCCGGGGACATGGGAACCCAGCAACCGCTTCCGTCCCTCGGGGCCCCCTCCCCCGTCCACCGGACCAGCGCGGCCGCCCTCCTGGCCTCTGCTCGGTGCCCGCTCAGGAAGTGTCCGCGCTTTGCCCCCAGCCCGGAGTCCTGTCAGCGTCTAAGGGGCCGGCTCCTCCTTGCTTCCTTCCTTCCTTTGTCACTCGGCCCGGACGGCGACGGCGGCAGCACAATCCCGCATTCGCCCGGGTCAGGGGCTGCTCTGTGTGAGGAGCACGGTCTGCGCAGCCCGCTTTGCTCTTCCCCACCCCTCCTCCCCCCCTCCTACTCTTCCTCCGCCTTCTTCTCCCCCACCCGTCTTACACCGCCCAGCGCCCCGCCCGCGTAACAGGCGTCTGGGAATCGCCGGCCGAACCCCGCGCCGGTCCGCTTCA